>NC_056606.1:24115075-24152575 GCF_018340385.1 Cyprinus carpio | reverse complement strand
TTGCTCATATCTCCCTTGTGAAAACTATGGTGTTACATAAGTGAAACTGTGCATGCTTTATTTGACCGAATATATGATTATTTTTGCTAAATTTATGATTATTATGCCCAAATTTTATAGTTCAAATAACGTTAACCATGGTAAATGTGTGATTACTGCGGTTTTACTGCATATACTGTACTAAAGTTGAACTATGGTTACTATAATAAATTAATTGTTTCATAAGGGCCAAATAGCAACAGTATCAACACAAACACCACGTGTATTCTCTACGTGACAAAAACTAGTGTTGTTGCATAAGCAAAACTGTATTATCCATGTTTTATTTAGCCAAATTGATTATTATTATTACTATTATTACTACCTTTACTACAAATTTCAGTTACACTTTATTTTAAGGTGTCATTGTTACAGTGTAATTATGCATTTAAGTACTGAGTAATATTAATTAGGGTTTGGCTTAGGGTTATTTGCATGTAATAGTGCATAATTAATTATTATTATTATAGTATAATAACAATTAATGTAACGTGTAACAAGGACACCTTAAAATAAAGTGTTACACGGATATAGTTCATAGTTCAAATAATGTTAATCATGGTCAATTTTTGGATACTGCAGTTTTCTACACATAGTTGAACTATTAATAAGTTATGTTTCAAAATGCATTCCTGAATCTTTTTAGATTGAATGATACCTGTTGAGTTATAGGACCCAAAAACAAATGCATATAAAGTAAATGCACTTTTTGACAGCACTTTTTTAAACAGGCTGTTAATAAATAAATAACAGAATCAATGATGCAAAAAAGTCAGTTGATTCAACTTAATCAAGTCAAATGTCTTCAGATGTCTTTGTAAAAGCCAGAGTGTGTTTGTGCAACTTCCTTACAATAAATGTCACTTGCTCTGCTTTGTCATCTAATGCACTGACATTCACACATGCATGAACTGAACTGAGTTGAATAATGACTCTCTTGTCTTCTGTAGAGCTGCTTATAGTTGAAATTGATTGCAACAATGATGCAAACTTCAGCAAATATGAGACGAATTAAGTTTCTGCTGTAAAGCAATGCTGAAAAGACAATATCATTATTCAGCTCATTTCAGTTCAGTGTTGATTCAGTTCATTTCAATAACTGTAAAGCAAATCACTTTCCTAGCCTTTTCAAGGAAGAAATTAGCATTATGCAGTGCAATCCCGAAGCTTTTTAATTTTAACTTAACAGCGCTACTTATATTATTGCAAAGTAGTTCACAAAAATAAACAGGACAGTTACAGAATCGATGATGCACACAGTTCAGTTGATTCAATTGAATCAAGTTAGTGTTGATTCAGTTCAGTTCAATAAGTGTGTGAATTTCAATTTTTATCTATATGCAGCTCTACAGAAGATAATAGTGTCATTATTCAGATCAATTCTGTTAAATGATTATTCATATAACAGTGTCGATGTTGCAAAATTCATCAATTATGAAATGAATCGGCTGTACAGAAGACAACAGAGTCAGTCCATGCATGTGTGAATTGCATTGCATTAGATCAGTTAAATCAAAGCAAGTGTCATTTATCATAAGAAATAAATAAGATTGAATGAAGGCCGTTGTGTTGTAGATGTTTGTGTGGTCACATCCGATCCGTATAGAGTTATATCTCGCTCTTGTTAGCAGATACAGTGCAGATGTTTTTCCTGAAGTGTGTAAGCCATCTCTTGAAGTGTGTGTTGTGTTTATGAAGCTGCGCTCATGTATAATTCACCGCTGCTCTGGAGGAAGTTCTGTTTGCTTTTCTTAAGTGTGTTTTTACACCAAAGGGCTTTCCGTCATCTCATAATGCTCTTTTATGTGGAGACGTTCGGTTTGAGAAACGTGAATCAGTGAAGCTGTGCTTGACCTGCGTGATCTCATCTTAACGTCACCTGTTCATGTTCTTCCCTTTGGTCCAAAAGAAGTCAGATCTGGAGGAACCTTCAGCTCAAGACACCAAAGAGCAGACGGAGGAGACGGCAGAAACCCCATCCTCAGACGCATCCGACCCCGAAAGCTCAAATCACACAGAAACACATGTAGGAACGCTGCAGAAAAGCATTTCTGATCATCAGTTATAAATGATTCATTTATATGAAGAACCTGCTAAAATAATGATTTCATTCTTCTCAGATTCAAGCCAAACTATGAATATTCAAATCCTTCTGAATCCTTTTTTATTCATTTATTGCATTGCCTGTTATTAAGCAAATGCTTGTTAATATAAGCAGAGAGATGCCAACTGAGGAAACACAATGTTCTTCATCAGTATTTTTGACTTTTTCCATTACAAATATCTAAACATTCTTAACCCTCATAATATATTCAAAGTCTACATATGATTTTTCATTCTGGGTCCGTTTGAACCTGAAGAATTGTCATTTTATTAAACAGTCTTAGCTTAATATACAGTAGTTCTCAATTAAAACCATATTGTTTCTGATCAGCAACTCCTCATTATTGAGTGAGTGTGAAAAATTTATTTAAATGTTACCATGTTATCACCATCTTTGTACTGTATTTATCCCTTTTTGAATATTAAAAAATTGAGACATTCCTAGAAAATTCTAAATACACATGAAGCACACACACACACACACACACACACACACACACACACACACACAAAAACTATGAAGCAAAATTTTAATATTGCTGAGAAATTTTATTTGAATATGTCATGCTACGAAACTTATAAAATCTGAGAATTACCAGTATTAACCATATTGGAATTAATGAAATGATTGCACAAAACAATTTGAATTTATGAAACCTGCATATTTATTTCTAACAAAACAACAAAAATATTACTCTGAAAAGCGTTCAAAAAAAAAAAATTTAGGTTACTTCCATAAACTTTGATTTTCAGATGAAAAAAATAATGATACATTTTTCATGCTGCAGTGGGTATATTCATGTACATCAACAAAATTCAGACCCCAAAATGTGTGAGATGGGCAAAAGGCTAAATATATTTTCTAAAAGTTTTTTGACACTAATTTAACTTAAAAGATAATTTTACAAAAAGTATTTTTGGCACTAATGGTACTCCATAAATGACCTGAACATGAAACATGATTACATCTCTTAAAAATAATTGTAAAGAAAACTGGGGAAAAAAATAAATGATGTGTGTTTTGAGGGTCTTAAAGCCTTTGCAAAGTTTCCTTCCCTTACTAAAAACTATATATATCTATATTATTTATTTATTTTTTTAGTTTTTTTTTTTTTTTGAGTTTTTATTTTTTATTTTTTTTTTTATGTCTCTTCAGGGTCAAAAAGAGAGATTTACTTTAGCCGTAAATTTAAATACATCAAATATAAGTCTTATTTTCAGAAAATTCTTCCAAAATGAATTGAGTTTATGTCTAAAATAAGAAAAAATAACCATCAGAAAACAAAACAGTTCAAAGACCAAGTGATTATTTTCTGACTCCTTAGATGGTGTTGTTTTAAGTATAAACTCGGTTATGATGCGTTTTTCAGAAATCAAGACTTAATACCTGAAATCATTTGCTTCTCAAGTAACTGGATCTTAATTTAAGAATGTTTAGATATTTGTACTGAAAAACAAGAGAAAAATACTGAGAAAGAACAACATTATTATTTTTTTTTTTCACAGTTGGCATCTGTCTGCTTATATTAAACAAGAATTTGCTTAATAACCGGGTTTCATTAAGCAGTGCAATAAATTAACAAAAAAGGATTTAACTATTCATAGTTTGACTAGAATTTACGAGGCAAAAAATAATTATTTTAACAGGTTCTTTTCATAAACAAATCATTTATAACTCGTGCCTAATGATTCATTTTTGGATGTTAAAAGTAGATATTGTTTACGAGCCTAAACGGCAGGCTAATGAGGCACGGTGTGTGTGGATGTGATGTTAACAAGCTCACGCTGAGCTGCTTCTCTGATGTTCTGCAGACTGAGAGTTCAGGCTTTGGGACGGAGAAATCGTCCAGTCCTGAGAGCGAACCCAACCCACTCAGCTCCAGCAGCTCCAGTGAACAGGTCGTGCCCAACCTCCTGAAGGTGAATAATACAGATCTAGCGCTCGCTTCATATCATCATCTAATATCTATCTATCTATCTATCTATCTATCTATCTATCTATCTATCTATCTATCTATCTATCTATCTATCTATCTATCTATCTATCTATCTATCTATCTATCTATCTATCTATCTATCTATCTATCTATCTATCTATCCATCCATCCATCCATCCATCCATCCATCCATCCATCCATCTATCTATCTAAATAATATATATTGTATAGGAATAATTATAGGCATTATATATATATATATATATATATAGTAGAGAATATGAACAATCTTGTTTCAGTATTGCACTGCAAAACTTACTTAGGATTTGTGTCTTGTTTTCTAGTATAAAAATCTAAACATTCTTGAATCAAGATGCATTTACTGTACTTGACAAGTAAACTGATTTAAGATATTAAGTCTTGTTTTCTAAAAGAAATGATCAAAATTTTGTTAGTTTTTGCTTAAAACAAGCAAGAATATCTGCCAATGGGGTAAGAAAAATAATCTTAATTCAAAGGCTAAAAAAAGAAAAAAATTCTTGCTCCATTTGGCATATATTTTGCTTTTTTTTTTTTTTAAGAAAAAAACTAACAAAATTTTTATTTTTATTTTTTGTACAAAAAACAAGACAAAATATCTTAAGTCATTTCACTTGTACAGTAATCCTGATTCAAGAAATTTTAGATATTTGTGACCCTGGACCATAAAACCAGTCTTAATTTTAAATTTTATTGAAATCGAGATTTATATAATCTCTCCATTGATGTGTGGTTTGTTAGGAGGTGATTATTTGTTTGTTATGATATTATATGAAAATCTGGAATCTGAGGGAGCAAAAAAATCTAAATATTGAGAAAATCATCTTTAAAGTTGTTCAAATGAAGTTCTTAGCAATGCATATTACTAATCAAAAATTAAGTTTTGATATATTTACGGTAGGAAATTTACTAAATATCTTCATGGAACATGATCTTAATATCCTAATGATTTTTGACATAAAAGAGAAATGTATAATTGTGACTCATACAATGTATTGTTGTCTATTGCTACAAATATACCTGTGCTACTGATGACTGCTTCTGTGCTGCAGGGACACATTTAAACTAGAAAACAAGACAAGTATACTGAGTAAGAGACAAATTTTTTTGCAGTGTGTGGTGGTGAAGGGTTAAATTTAATTCAGTCAGTTTCCTCAGAACTGCCCCGCAGTAGTTTATACACCTCAGCAGGACACAAATTAAATCAGATTTTATAGAATCCAGACTCTCAGGTGAGAAAATATCATCTTTATTCACGCTGTGAATGTGTTCAGATTGATGTGTTGTTATTAATCTGGCACTTTGAGATGCCTCTTTATGCTTCGTTTGAAAACAGCGGGTCATTTTTGTCTTATTCAGTACAAATATTGAAACATTTTTAAATCAAGATACATTTACTTGGGACTATTTGGTTTATAAGAAGTCTTTATTTTTTAAAATATACCAAAAGTTAGCACAAACCCACTTGATACATTTTTGATACATTTGATACAGAACAATAAAATAATTATTTCCACAGATTCTTTTTATAAACAAATCATTTATAATTGATGACTAATGATTCATTGTAGATTTTTTTCTTCTGATAAAAAGTAGGTTTTAATTATTAAATTTGATGATCTTTTAGAAAACAAGACGTAATGTGTTAAAATAGTCATTTACTTCTCAAGTAAATGTATATTTATTTAAGAATTGTTTGATATTTGTAAGAGGGTTATTATAGTTGACTAAAACTAAAACTAAACTTTAACAGAAATAATAATAATAATAATAATAATAATAATAATAATAATAAAAACTTAAACTTATTTGATTTGATTTCAGTTTGGACTCATTAATCATTTTCATTAAGTCTTACCTGATGAACTAAAATAATTAAGACTAAAACTGAAATAAAAAATAAATAAAAAAAATATATAGACAAAACTAAAACTAAGAAATATGACAAAAGCATGCAACAAAATTGCTAAAACTTGAACTAAAATTAACATGAAAGCAGAAAATATATAAAATCGTTAAAAATATTAACCAAAACTATATTATCTCAATGATAATAAAATAACACCAATCAAGTTAAATATATTTAACTTATAAATATATAAATATATATAAATATATAAATATTTTTTTCAGCAAGATGACAAGGCAACATTTCTATTTTTTATTTAGCTTGTCATTCATTTCATCAGGTTGTTCATTAAGATACACTATATAATTTTTATATTGTAAAAATTATATAAAAATTAATAAAAAATTAAGTTAAAAAAAATAATTGAAAAAATATTTTAATTAAAATATTAAAAATAATAATAATATGATCTGAACAATACTAAAATAACACTAGATTTGTATTGGGGGAAAAAATAAATAAATAAGGATTTTTTTGCAGGGAAGTGTCAAATTTTTTCTGTGTAGGAAGCTTCATCTGAAGGATTGGAAGTATCCCAGACACCGTATCTGGATGTTCAGTGTCCGGATCGAGCGCCGCCTCCTGATTCCTCCGGCGGGAAGGACGATACACACACGATTCGACCTCCTCACCCTGACCCCAGCGTGACCTCTGACCCTCCCAGCGAGATTCCCACGGATCAGCCGTCTCTGTACGGCACGCTGAATGCTCAGGCCGTCACACTGCTGCATGGATTACCCTTCTTTCCCGGCCGGACCTTCTTACCGGAGAACTGCTACACTCTGCCGCTCCACCGCGACGGTTTCACCCGCGCCGCTTCCAAACCAGAGCCGGACACAGTCCATCACATGAGGCCCGCGCTGGACCTGACCACCCACGCATATTTACAGGTAGGGCTGGGCGATGACCTAAAATCAAAACCTCCATTAATTGAACACTTTACCTTCATTACGATTATTGAACAATTTTTTTTTAATTAAATTTAATTTAATTAAATTAAATTTAATTTAATTTTATTTTATTTTATTTTATTTTATTTTATTTTATTTTATTTTATTTTATTTTATTTTATTTTATTTTATTTTATTTTATTTTGTCTTATTTAATTTTATTATATCTATTTTTATTTTTATTTTATTCTATTTTACTTTATTTTATTTTACCTTATTTATTTTATCTAATTTTATTTTATTTTATCTTATGTTATTTTATGTTATTTTATTTTATTTGATCTATCTTATTTTTTTTATTTTTTTTATTTTATCTTATTCTATTTTATTTTAATTGTTTTTGCCCTCATATTTCAATAAAGGTAATTTTAACTATAAACTATTAAAGGTGGGATTTTTTTTTCTAATGAAAGAGTGCACTTTCTGTCTTTCATTTTTTACAAACAAAATAAATAAATATTGGCATGTCAAAAGTAGAAAATAACCAGGACTGTAACTAAAACTAAATCCATAAAAACATTTTTGTTACTGGAAATAAAATAAATGTTAACTGAAATCAAACAAAACATAATTTTTTTTAACTTATTTTATTTCAGCTCAACATGACAAGTAAAATGATTTAAGATATTAAGTGTTGTTTTCTAAAAAAAAAAATGTATCAAAAATTTGTATATTTTTTAAACAAGCAAAAATATCTGCCAATGGGGCAAGAAAAATATTCTTAATTCAAACGCTAAACAAGATTATTTTTCTCGCCCCATTGGCAGATATTTTTTACTTGTTTTAAGAAAAAACTAACAAAATTTTGATACTTTTTTTTTTTTTTTTTTTTACAGAAAACATGACATCTTAAGTCATTTTACTTGTATAGTAATTCATCTTGATTCAAGCATGTTTAGATATTTAGACTAGAAACCAAGACAAAAATACTAAGTAAGAGAATAATTTTTTGCAGTGTAAACTAAACTAATTGGGATCGTTACTGGAAATCAATAAGAGTCAGAAGTGAATTGGAATTGATCAAATTCTTGCGATGCCCAGTGGTTGGGAAACTCTAGAGGTTCTGAATTTTGGTTCCGATTCCTTTTTTAATTAATCATCCAGCTCTGTTTCCAGGACCTGTACCGTGCACAGACGCTCATCCCGCAGAAACGTGCCAGCATGGTGAGCCTCGACACCATCCGGAAGGATCCGCGCTGGCGGGACCCGAACCTGCGGGAGGTCATCTCCATGCTGAGCCACCCCATGGACCCGGTGAAGTCCAACGCCGCCGCATACCTGCAGCACCTCTGCTACGAGAACGACACGGTCAAGCAGGACGTCCGGCAGCTGCGAGGGATCCCCGTCCTGGTGGGGCTCCTGGATCATCCCAAAGCCGAGGTCCACCGCAAGGCCTGCGGCGCGCTGAGGAACATCTCCTTCGGCCGAGACAACTTCAACAAGGTGGCCATCAAGAACTCGGACGGCATTCCTGCGCTGCTGAGGCTCCTGAGGAGAACCGACGACGTGGAAGTCCGAGAGCTCGTCACAGGTTTGTGCTTTCAAGTTTAAAAGTGAACGAAATTACAGTAACACTTTATTTTAAAGTGTCCTTGTTATACATGTACTTTCTATTATAATAACAATTAATTATGTATAATTACATGCAAGTTACCCTAATCCTAACTCTAACCATATAGTAAGTACATATAGTTAATATTACTCAGTACTTAAATGTATACTTACACTGTAACAAGGACAACTTTTAAAATACATTTACTACTTTTATTCATCAAGGATGCATTAAATTGATTAAAAGTGACAGTAAAGACATTTGTAATGTTACAAAACATTCCGTTTCTGATTCCAAGCAGGGTTTATATAGTTATCTAAAACTGTAACTAAAACTAAAGCCATAAAAACATTTTATTTTCTTGAAATAAATATTTTATTTTATTTTTAATTGATTTAAAATTAATTTTTTAATGATTTAATTTTTTATTTCAGGTAGTTGACAAGGCAATATTTCTGATTTCTGTGATGTAGTTTTACTTGATGTACAAAAATAACTAAAACTGAAATAAAAATTAATAAGAACTTTATAGGCGTATTTAAAAAACAATCAACCCAATTATTCTAGAATTATAAATTATAAAATTTTTGCGCAGTTCAAGACATCAGATGAACATTCCTGTGTTTCTATACCTCACGATATATATCACATAAAAAAAGAAAATGCAATGTCAGTTTTTTTCAATATCGTGCAGCCCTAACTCTATATAAAATAAGTGTTAACTGAAATAAAGTAAAATATTTTTTTTTTATTATTATTTAATATAAGTTGACTGGGCAACATTTCTCATTTTTTGATTGGTTAAACTTAATGTACTAAAAGTAACTGAAACTGAAATTGAAAAAAATTACTAAAAACTCTATAGCTATTTAAAAACAATAAAAATGACAAAAATACAACAAAGTTACCAAAAGTTTAAATTCAATGAAAACAGAAAATATACAAATAAAATCTAATACTTAATAATAACAATAACTATAATAGTATCTAAATGATGATAAATCACACTGATTCCAATAAATGATTTCACTGGAACGATGAAAGAAATGTATACTGCATTAAATTGATCACAATTGACAGTAAAGACATTTTACAAAAGATTTTTTATTTCAAATAAATGCTGTTCTTTTGAACTTTCTATTTATCTGTGAATACTGAAAAATCAAATGCATCACAGTTTCCACAAAAATATTGTGCAGCACAACTGTGTTCAACATTGATAATAATCAGAAATGTTTATTGAGCAGCAAATCATCATATTAGAATGCTTTCTGAAGATCATGTGACACTGAAGACTGGAGTAATGATGCTGAAAATACAGCTGCGCATCACAGAAATAAATTACACTTTAACAGATATTCACACAGAAAACAGCTGTTTTAAATTATAATAATATTTCACAATTTTTACTGTATTTTTGATCAAATGAATGCAGGATTGCTGAGCAGAAGAGACTTCTTTCCTTCTCTTCTGTTTGAGCTACAGAAACACTTCCACTATCTTAACTGGTGACCAGCACTGAAGTGAACTGAATTGAATTGAACTGAATGTTGTCTTAGTTCTGGTGAATGTACACAGACTCTCCTGATGTTTCCTCCTGTGTTTCTCAGGAACGCTGTGGAATCTCTCGTCCCATGAGCCTCTGAAGATGATTGTCATCAACCACGGCCTGCAGACGCTGACCGACGAGATCATTATCCCTCACTCGGGTTTGAGAGGAGATCCGAATGACCCGGCCCGACCCGGAGCCCCGGAGTGGAACACGGTCTTCAAGAACACTTCAGGATGCCTGAGGTTCGCTTTTCTCTAGGGTCTAACGGTACATGTATTCATACTGAAAATTCTCGGCACGGAGCACTATCATCCCTTCATCTTTACTACTAGTTTTAACGCAAAATATGCATGAATGAACATCTCACCCCTTGCGTAATTGCTCAATTAGCGTTTCAACCGCGGAAAGATTAAAACAGCATGTAAACGAAATGTCACGTAGCATTTAATTTACCTCAGGCAAGTCATCAGCGTCTCCAGCTCGTTATTTGCTAGAGAAGTGAAGTCTAGTGAAGAGCATTCTGTGAAATATTAGACTAGGCCTGTGCTTCATTTATTTTACCTGTTAGTGATGTCTTAATTATTTAATGCATGTGTTTAAATAAATATTTTATGAAACAAGTTAGCTACAACAAATAGAAATGGTATAATTTTAGAAGTTATTTTAAAAACAATTTACATATTTCCATACAATTTTTTTTAATTTGAGTGTTGAAGTTAAAAATAAATAGTAACTGCATTTAAGTTTGGGCTCTTGTTAATTATAACCTTATAGTAATGTAAAAGGGCTCCCTATAGTTTAGACCAGAAGCTGAGGTAGATTTTTATCCCTAATTTTTTTTTATATAATTGAATTTATTTAAATAAAGAGCAATTTGTTCAGTAATCCGTTGTTAAATTTAAAAAAGGAATTTATGTTTAGGTTCTTTCATCCTGCTGTGACGAAACAATACCAAATATTTTTTAAACTAAAAGCATATTGTATCTGATCAGCAACTTTTCATTATAAGTGAATGCCAAAAGATTCAAAGTTTTGAATGTTACCATGTTATTACTGTATTTACCCCTTTTTTATTAATTAAAAAATGTAGTGGAAAAAATTTTTTTTTTTGAATGTTTAAATATATTTATTATTTTAAATATGTAGATTTGTTTTTCAATATTGAGGCAAAATTTTATCTGAATATATCATTGTATGAAATTTATAAGAACATATAATCTCAGTATCAACCACACTGGAATAAACTGAAGTTTAATTAAACTCATGATCAAAATTTATGAAACCTACATATATTTTTTTCTAACAAAACAACATCAAAATAACATACATTTTTCTCTGAAAAGTTTTCAAACAAAAGAAAATCATTTAACTTGCATAAACTTTCACTTTCAGATGAAAAAAGCGATACTTTTTTCATGTTGCGCTGGCTTATCAATAGACGTATATGTTTATGTTAATCATCAAAATTCAGTCCTAAAAGTGTGTGTGTGAGATATGGGGAAGAGGTGAAATATGTTACCGAAGTTTTTGACACTAATATATCTTCATAGATAATTTTATAAAATGTAAAATGTTTTTGACACTAATGGTGCTCCATACATACTCCAGTCAAAAATGACTTTAATGCTTATATTTCTTAAAACATAATGGTAAAAAATGTGAAAAAATAAATAAAATAAAAGATGTTTATTTCAAGGGTCTTAACGCATTTACAAAGTTTAATTCCCTCACTAAATTCTATGCATTTAAAAAAAAATTGTATATCTTCCGGGTCAAAACGACCTGAATGCGTTCTGAGGGTTAAGTGGTTTTTCGTTGCTCTGATGCTGTTCCGTCAGACTGCGGCTGGATTATTTTGTGCTCGTGTGTTTGCAGGAACGTGAGTTCAGACGGAGCCGACGCTCGACAGAGACTGCGTGAGTGTGACGGTCTGGTGGACGCTCTGCTGCACGCGCTCTATTCTGCTGTCGCCAAGAGGGACATAAATAACAAAGTAAGAATTTAAATAGAAATCCAGGCCACGGCACACCTGCACATCAGCTGCTCACCTCACATTTCACCCCGAAAACAAGGAAAAAAATTAATAATATTTAACTTAAAATGAAATATGATTTCACATATTTTAAATATTATTTTTATTATTATCAACTAAAACTAAATTATTTTTATTATTATTTTAAATTATACTATGTGATTTTATTCAATATAATAATAATAATGGTTATTATTATTGTTTTATATTACTATTTACTTTTTAATTCCAGTTGTTTACATTAATAATAATAATAATTTATAAACTAAACTTTAAACACATTTAAATAATAATAATAATAATAATTATTATTATTATTATTAATAATAACTAAAACTAAATATTTATTATTATTATTATGTTCAATTAAATATAATAATTGTTATTATTATTATTATTATTATTAACTAAAACTAAATATTAATTTATTATTATTAAGTTCATTTCAATAAATATTTAGTTTTAGTTATTAATAATAATAATAATTATTATAATAATAATAATTATTATTATTATTAATAACTAAAACTAAATATTTATTATTATTATGTTCAATTAAATATAATAATTGTTATTATTATTATTAACTAAAACTAAATATTTATTTATTATCATTAAATTCATTTAATATAATAATTGTTATTATTATTATTTACTTTTTAATTCCAGTTTAGTTTACTTTAATAATAATAATTTATAAACTAAAACTTTAAACAAAACCAAACATAATAATAATAATAATAAAAATAAAAATAATAACAATTATTATTATTATTATTATTATTATTATTATTATTATCAATTAATAATAATAATAATAATAATAATAACTAGAACTAAATATTTATTATTATTATTATGTTCAATTAAATATAATAATTGTTATTATTATTATTATTATTATTATTAACTAAAACTAAATATTAATTTATTATTATTAAGTTCATTTCAATAAATATTTAGTTTTAGTTATTAATAATAATAATTATTATTATAATAATTATTATTATTATTATTATTATTAATTAAAACTAAATTTTTATTATTATTATGTTCAATTAAATATAATAATTGTTATTATTATTATTAACTAAAACTAAATATTTATTTATTATTATTAAATTCATTTAATATAATAATTGTTATTATTATTATTTACTTTTTAATTCCAGTTTAGTTTACTTTAATAATAATAATTTATAAACTAAACTTTAAACAAAACTAAATAATAATAATAATAATAATAACAATTATTATTATTATTATTATTATTATTATTATTATAAAAAATATTATACATTTGTTTTTATGTTATATGATGCTCTATGTGCATCTCTCCTGCAGTGTGTTTGAATCATATTCCTGGTTTTGAAGGCTTCCTCTCAGTCTTACACCTGTGTTTCTCGTGTGTTTTTTCCGCAGTCGGTGGAGAACTGTGTCTGTATCTTGCGTAATCTGTCGTATCACGTGCACAAAGAGGTTCCTGGAGCTGAGAAATTCCACATCCAAGCAGCCAATCACAGCGCGAAACCAGGAGGTCACCATAAGAAGAAGGACGAGTCGGAACGTTTTGGAGGAATAACGTCCAAAGGTCAGACACTTACTGAACCATTATCATAACAGCACTCACAAATCCATCATTACAGGAGTAAAATAGTACAATTCAGAAGTCTCTTCTGCTCACCGAGGCTGCATTTATTTGATCAAAAATACAGTAAAAATAGTGAAATATTTTAGCAATTTAAAACAGCTGTTTTCTATGTGAATATGTGTTAAACTGTAATTTATTTCTGTGATGCACAGCTGTATTTTCAGCATCATTACTCCAGTCTTCAGTGTCACATGATCTTCAGAAATCATTCTAATATGATGATTTGCTGCTCAAGAAACATTTCTGATTATTATCAATGTTGAAAACAGTTGTGCTGCACAATATTTTTGTGGAAACCGTGATACATTTTATTTTTCAGGATTCACAGAAGTTCAAAAAGAACAGCATTTATTTGTATTAGAAAGCTTTTGTAACATTATTAATGTCTTTAATGTCACTTTTGATCAATTTAATGCATCCCTGATTAATAAAAGTATTAATTTCTAATTTTTTCAGAAGAATATCTCACTGAAAGAATTTATATGTGAAATATACTGATTTGGAAGTTTTTATGTTTGAAGAGTGTTTATTTTAGTATCATGTTTTTTTTTTATTATATTTATTCTTTCCTATTGTATTTAATTCAAATTCTGAATTTGTTTTTATTTATGTATTTTCAGGTTTCATGTAAATTTCAGTTAAAGTATTAGTAATTTTTTGTGTTTATGTCATTTTTATTAGTTTTTGTTATTTTTAAATGTTTATATAGTTTTTTTATTTAGTATTATTTAGTATATTTATTTAGTTATTTTAGTACTTCAAGCTAAACTAAATGAAAATAAGAAATGCTGCCTTTGCAGCTAGCTGAAATAAAATAAAATTAACTGAAATATTGTGAAATATGTGTCTGATGAGTGTGTGTGTGTGTGTTTTGTGTTTCATGGCCGCTCCGCTGGTTTCTGCAGAAGAATGGTTCCATCAGTGTAAGTGTTTTAATTCAGCTTCCCACACGCCGCCCACCACCGTCCCACACACACACACACACACACACACAACCACACCACACACGACACGGGCACACACAACACACAACACACAGACACACACACTCACACACACACACAGCACACACACGCACACACTGCACACGCAACCACAAAGACACACACACACACTACACACACACACACACAGCCACACACACGCACACACACACACACACACGCACACAGGAAACTACACACACACACACTACACCACACCACACCAGCACAGCCTCACACAACCTCAGCGTACACACACACAGATCCACCACCCTGTGTATGCGCATGCAACACACACACACGAGAAAATACACACACACACTCACACACACACGACACTCACACACGCGCACACGCACAGACACGCACACACACACACACACACACACTGATGTGTGCGCTGGTTCTCCTCAGGCAAGCGTCACGGAGTCGGAGAGAAGAGCGGTGGTGTGGATCTGTCCAGGAGGAGTCTGCCGATGAAAGGTTGGAGTGTGTTTGTGTTTGATCACGTTTCATTTGTATTCTGTGTCTGAAACCTGAGAAACACTGCAGGCAGGGCTGCGATTTTAATACTTACACTCTGTCTGCTCAGTATGCATCCTGTCAGCCGTATCCCACAATTCCACCAAACTAAGCAGCCTCACTATGTTATTTTAGTGTTATAGGATTTATGATTTTTATTATGATATAAATTCATGTAATTATAGTATTCTGCTTGGCTTTTAATTTATTTTTAGTATAGTAATTTAGTAATAAGTTTAGTTAATTTATATTTAATCAATTTTAGTACTTAGTTTTTCCTCGATTGCTTAAACACATTTGCCCACTCTGACATCACATTTTCAAAACAGTTAACACACAGGATAAAACTGAAGCTCAATGGCCAAAATGACTCACTTTGTTTAGCAAAACTGCTCTAACACTCACAAAAACATTAAAAACATGCAACATAAAGCAAATATTTCCATCAACAACCACAACTGTGGTCAAATTATTTATTCTTTCAATCTTTCAATCTTACACAATGGACAACAAAATACAAAATGCAGCATCAATATGAAATATGATACTTTACACAACTCAAATGGAAACTGGAAAAAAAGCTACCAAAGGAAACTTATTGGGTGTAAATACCTTTTAAAAAAAAAAAAGAAAAAAAAAAAAAGATATAATACATTTTATCTTTCACATTTAGTGCATTCGTTCTTGACGATTATGCCACAGGTTCTCACACGGCATCGCGCATTGAATGTTTTCCACCTTGCAATGCACCGAGGGGAAATACCTCCTTGCATGGCGTATCCATCCCTGGCAGTCCTCTGCACCTATTGCCGCTGCAACCAGCATTCATTGACCCCAACCATCCGGAGGGGTACGATCTCTGCTCACTCGGCGCGAATGGCCCACCGGTCGGGTGAAGTCTATACGCGCTTCGTTCCACCCTCCATGAGCAACGAAAGAACTCGCTCGATTGGGGTTCGAGAAGAGAAAGTCGAGTAAATGCCAGGGAGGTAAATTGTTGCGTTAATACGCAACGTCTGTGTGCTGCAAAAACCATATCATGTCCCAAGCGAGAGTGGTACGGCAAAGCCACATGTGGGATGTCCACCAAATTATGACCATACAGAGTCCATGCCGGTTCAGTTCACAGCCTAGATCATGTTCGTTTGCCCTCTCTTCGGGTGGAATCAGCTATTCTCTTTCTCAATGCATCAAGGGGAGTGAATGTGTGAGTGTTTATCTGGGATGAGAGATGAGAGGTTCTGGATTTTTAGATGGAGGCCCAGTGTTCTGGTATGTGGCAAAGGACTCCATCATTGGAGTATGGCGCAGTCAGGAGGCCACACATGGTGATACGTTGGCCACCCCTCTGAACTTGCACTGTGAGGACCAGGTCGGGAAGCTCGCTCTGCCCAAATGCTGTTTTCCTCGCTCCCGTGCCGGTCGCCTCACTGTTACGGACAGGTTGAGTGAGGTAAAGGCCGGCTTCAATCCACAAAAATGTGTTTGTGATGTCCTCCCTCTAGCTTTGCAAGCTCCATTATAGTTACTCTAAAGAGTAAAGAGACAAACTTCATGTGGAAAGCAAATTCTTCCCGGATCGCATGTAACTATGGTAAACACCGGTAGTACAAAAAAAAAGCTCTTACCTGTCCATACGGGAATCCGGCCCTTATCTTTTACTATTTCACGAGTTATCTTTGTTGAAATGGGAACTCCTGTACAATCTGCTTGGGAAGACGACAATGGTGGCTGGACACAAAATGGATTTATTTCTTTTTTAAGGACTCCCGTCTTATAATTTACACACAACTCACACCTGTTTTATATTTCTCAAATTCGTCCCTGATGCATCTGCGAGTTTACTGAGCTGCCCTGGATTTCACACAGTCTGATTGCATTGTTTGCCCCTACCGCTATATCTAGCAATGGCAGACTGCTCTGTTTTCAAATAGCTAAAATCGTAGTTGTCCCGATGCTGCTGGCCAGCAGTGGTGTTGGCAATGTGGGGTTGGATTTGTCTATAGCTGAGTAAAACGCAAAAAGCATTGTCAAACTTGACATTACTGTATGACAGTCACATAAATGATGGGAAGTTGATACAAACCATCTGGCATTACTGAGACGACAGTTTGTGTCTGCCTAACGGGGCACTCCAGTAAAGCTGAATACATCAGTGGTGATAGCAGTTGTTACGTAACACTGTGAATGTACCGGTGGTTCTCATTCCGACAAAAGCCTGACACTGAATGATAGCCCACAGTGCTCCCGACTAGAAAGAATGGGCTGGGACCCGCTTTGAACGCTCCAGCTTTGTTCGTTAAGGGGACAAGGCCATGATTGATGACATGGGTCCATAATGTGTTAATGATGCCCGAGCGTTCATTAGGTGGACACTTGTAGCTCGATGTTTGTCCTCTTTATCGTGCTGCAGTCCTTCCTCCACCTCCGCAGACAAAGCTCGCCAGAGTCCTGTCGTTCCTCGGGTCCCCCGCTCATGCCCATGGCCTCTTACTCCTCCTTCCGTGCCTATGGCCTCTTTTGATCCATGCTTGCAAATGCAACACAGAGGTGGCATCTGTTTGATAGATTGCATGAAGGACCTGAATTGCTGATTGCAGAGTTTGTTCAACTGAGTTGTCACGACACAGTTGCAATAAGAGATTTTACATTATGCAAGTAGTTTCTATCAGCTGTGAATAGCATTTTTTTTTTATCTTTTGTTCAACACAGTGAATCCAATAGAGTTTGGGCCATTTCAATGAGATCTGTGGTAACTGTTTTGACAAAGGGTGTGAAAAATGTGTGAAAACAAATGAAAAAGTGTTAAAACATTGCAAGAGAATCTGCTGTGCTTAAATAATGTGATGATGAAGATCAAAGAAAAGCGGATCCCAGTGGGATAAAAGCATGTAGTAGGTATAGGTTCTTAGCAATGAGAAAACCTCGATGTAATATTTTTAATATGAGTTATTATATTTCATATTTTTATGACATCTTTTTTAGTATGGAATTTCTTTCAGAAAATTTATTTTTAATACTGAATTTTAGAACTTATTTTATTACGTTCGTTATTGTTGGCCATACCCAAGGCAACATTTCTAATTTGTACGTTTTTTTAGTTTACGTTTTTTTTTTCATACTGGAAAATATAAAAAATGAAAGAGAATGAGATCTCCTCACATTAGTCAAGCGAATCTTGATGTTTTATTTAACATGTATTTTTTTAACAGTATTTATTCATGATGTTAGTATTTGTAGTACTGCATTTAATTTGATCTGAACATTTTTTACATGAATGCAGTAAAAATTATAGTAGTAGAGTAATGAGAGTCTAATGAGAACCATTATTGAGGATAATTACAATAAAATATTTAGTATTTGTAGTACTGCATTGGGGGTGAGACTACGGGAATTTAGTTAAAATATGATCAAATCAAATGGATTACAGTAATACGGAATTGAGGGAAAATGTGCTTAATTATTATAAAAATATGCTGTTAATGAAAAAATGGTGATAATTAAAAAATAATAAATGAAAAATTAAAAACAATGCATTACAGTAATAATTACTTAGGGTAAGTGTGTTTAATTGTTATAAAAAAATAATAATGCAATGCAAAAGAAAAAAAAACTTTGAGTCCTAAAATATTTGTAATTTTCTGCAGTAAATAATTATTATTTTGTCTTATGATTTTAAAGGTGAAATTCAAGTTTTTATGGGTTTCATGGATAATTAATGTTAAGAAATAAAAAATAAAAGGAATACAGTAATAAGAACTTGGGGGAAATTTGCTTAATTGTTATAAAAAATAACGCAGTGCAATGGAGACAAAAAAAACTTAACAGTCTTAAAAGTAGTCTTCATTTTCTTTATGCAGTATTGTTTTTTTTTCTCTTGTGGTGTTGGAGTGAAATGTGAGTTTTTATGAGTTTAAGATGCAGTGCGTTTCTCAGTATGACCTGCACATGTTTATTTGAGGAGGATGTTCTGGTGATTTTCTAGCAGGAGGATCATTAGATGTGTGTTTGACTCACTGATGTGTTAGTAGGAAAGACACGGTCTGATATATAAAATCCTTAAAGCCTCACGTGATCGTCTCTGCTTTTCAGCCGGGATCAGACTTTCTGAATCTGGTTTGACTCTAGAGGATCAGTTACAGGATCTTGAATCATCTTGAATCTCTTGGTTCAGGTGTGACTGTAGATCTGTTATTCAGTGCTGTTTACCAACTCCAGCATCACCAGTAGTAGTGCTCAGAGTGATCTGAACAAACCTCTGCATTAAATATTAAACTTCAGTGTGTAGCTCGTCTCGCAGTGCTCAAGAAATCCTCTCAGAACACCAGTAAAAGCCTGTCGACCAGCGCTCATGTGTTTTAAAAATAATGCAGAACTCTAGTTCTGACAGGATTTGGTCTTCACGTCACACATTCTCATTTCAGATGTATTTAAGATGATTGTATGAAGTGTCTCATGAATAATTCATTTTATTGTGTTTGTTTTTTTTGTCCTGGAGCTTCTGTACCAGCCGGAGGTGGTCCGACTCTATCTGTCACTCCTCAAACTGAGCCAGAATCACAACACACTGGAGGCAGCGGCCGGAGCCCTGCAGAACCTGTCAGCTGGACACTGGGCCGTGAGTCACACCAGACACTGACCGTCTGTGACTGACCAACTGTGACTGACCGTCTGCAATTCACCATCTGCTACTGTCTTCAACTGACCGTCTGTACCTGACCTGACCATCTGCAACTGACCATCTGGAACTGTCAATCTGTGACTGAGTGTCTGTAACTGCCCATCTGCAACTGACCGTCTGGAACTGACCATCTGTGACTGACCGTCTGCAACCAACTGTCTGTAACTGTCCATCTGGATCGGACTGTCTGTAACTCTCCATCTGCAACTGACCGTCTGTGACTGACCAACTGTGACTGACCATTTGGAACTGACCCTCTGCGACTGACCGTCTGCAATTCACCATCTGCTACTGTCTTCAACTGACCATCTGTACCTGACCTGACCATCTGCAACTGACCGTCTGGAACTGACCCTCTGCGACTGACCGTCTGCAACCAACTGTCTGTAACTGACCATCTGTGCCTGACCTGACCATCTGCAACTGACCGTCTGGAACTGTCTAAAACTGTCCATCTGTGACTCACTGTCTGTAAATGACCGTCTGTGACTGACCATCTGGAACTGTCCATCTGGAACTGACCGTCTATAACTGACCATCTGCGACTGACCGTCTGCGACTGACCATCTGCAACTCACCTTCTGCTACTGTCTTCAACTGACCATCTGTGCCTGACCTGACCATCTGCAACTGACCATCTGGAACTGTCTGAAACTATCCATCTGTTACTGACCTTCTGTAACTGACCATCTGCGACTGACCATCTGTAACTGAACATATGTAACTGACTGACTGCAACTGACCGTCTGTAACTGACTATTTGTAACTGACATTCTTCAACTGACCATTTGCTACTGACCGTCTGTCACTGATTGTCTCATGCATGTTGCACACAAAACCCAAAGCTCTCAGTCAGATGACCTGTGATCTGATTGGCTGCTGTTCTGTTATGCAATGCGTAGGTGTTTATGGATGCAATGCGGAGGTGTTAGCAAGGTACTAGACTGATACAGCGAGCACTTCTGAGGATTGAATAATCACTGGTTTTGATTGAGACAGCGAGATGTTCAGAGTTTTGCTTTGAGGCACTTCATTGCAAGTAAACTAGATCTTCACCAGCTGAACTGTGTTCTGATTTGAAGTACTTTTGGATGGAAAGAGATTCCGATCACAAAGTCTATACACATTAAGTTTATTAGTATGTTTAACTTAATACTGTGTAATTTAAATGCATGGAAATTTTATATGCAATTCAAATATATAAATCCTAAATTTAGGCCTAATATTTTTTTCCTGTATTATTACATAAAAAACCAAAACTAAGATGACTTACGGTGTGACTGAGTGTGCTTTCTTCTTCAGAGTAAAAAGTGAAACTATCTGTTCAAAACACAAACTTAAAATTACAATAGAGAGAAGTAAAGCATGAATCAAAGCTTCTTAATTAAACATACTTTTCGTTTTCTCAGTGGTCCAATTATATCCGAGCGACGGTGCGTAAGGAGAAGGGTCTGCCGGTGCTGGTGGAGCTGCTGCACTCGGATGCAGATAATAAAGTGGTGCGAGCGATCGCCATCGCGCTCAGAAACCTTGCCATCGACCACAAGAACAAAGATCTCATCGGTAAGATCCAGAGCAGCAGCTTTACTCTGATTCTCTCCATGTGATGCTGAGGCTGACGGTCTCTCTGCTGCCCGGTCAGGAAGTTACGCCATGAGGGATCTGGTCAGTAACCTGCCCTGTGGCCAGCAGCGACCCGCCAAGAACCTGGAGGGAGACACGGTGGTGGCCATCCTGAACACTATACTGGAGATCGTCTCTGAGAACCTGGAGAACGCCAGATTCCTCATCCAGGGACAGGGAGTCCAGAAACTGGTCTCAATCAACAGAACCAGGTAACAAATCGCACAAAACACCCTATGCCATAGCAACGTGGTAAAACCCACTCAGAACACCTTAGCAACCGCCCAAAATGCCCTATGCTATTGCAACATGGTAAAATCCACTCTGAACTCCTTAGCAACCCCATAGCGACCACCCAAAGCACCCTATGCCATAGCAACGTGGTAAAATCAACTCACAACACCTTAGCAACCCCATAGCAACCACCCAAAATGTCCTATGCCATAGCAACATGGTAAAATACTCTCACAACACCTTAGCAACACCATAGCAACCACCCAAAACACCCTATGCCATAGTGATGTGGTAAAATCCAAACTCAGAACACCTTAGCAACCACCCAAAACACCCTATGCCATAGAAAACGTGGAAAATCCAAACTCAGAACACCTTAGCAACCACCCAAAAAACCCTATGCCATAGTGATGTGGTAAAACCCACTCACAACACCTTAGCAACCGCCCAAAACACCCTATGCCATAGAAACGTGGTAAAATCCAAACTCAGAACACCTTAGCAACCACCCAAAGCACCCTATGCCATAGCAACGTGGTAAAATCAACTCACAACACCTTAGCAACCCCATAGCAACCACCCAAAATGTCCTATGCCATAGCAACATGGTAAAATACTCTCACAACACCTTAGCAACACCATAGCAACCACCCAAAACACCCTATGCCATAGTGATGTGGTAAAATCCAAACTCAGAACCACCCTTAGCAACCACCCAAAACACCCTATGCCATAGAAACGTGGTAAAATCCAAACTCAGAACACCTTAGCAACCACCCAAAACACCCTATGCCATAGTGATGTGGTAAAACCCACTCACAACACCTTAGCAACCGCCCAAAACACCCTATGCCATAGAAACGTGGTAAAATCCAAACTCAGAACACCTTAGCAACCACCCAAAGCACCCTATGCCATAGCAACGTGGTAAAATCAACTCACAACACCTTAGCAAACCCCATAGCAACCACCCAAAATGTCCTATGCCATAGCAACATGGTAAAATACTCTCACAACACCTTAGCAACACCATAGCAACCACCCAAAACACCCTATGCCATAGTGATGTGGTAAAATCCAAACTCAGAACACCTTAGCAACCACCCAAAACACCCTATGCCATAGAAACGTGGTAAAATCCAAACTCAGAACACCTTAGCAACCACCCAAAACACCCTATGCCATAGTGATGTGGTAAAACCCACTCACAACACCTTAGCAACCACCCAAAACACCCTATGCCATAGAAACGTGGTAAAATCCAAACTCAGAACACCTTAGCAACCGCCCAAAACACCCTATGCCATAGAAACGTGGTAAAATCCAAACTCAGAACACTTTAGCAACCACCCAAAACACCCTATGCCATAGAAACGTGGTAAAACCCACTCACAACACCTTAGCAACCGCCCAAAACACCCTATGCTAAAGCACTATAAGCAAAGTGTTAAAATCGACCAATCTACTCTCATAGAAACAGCCCTAAACAGTAGATGTAAAGCTGTAGTTTTGGTCTGATCAGGATGTTTTCTGTCTTGTTGATCTGTGAACATGTCAGCCAATCGGTGCGTGAGACCAAAGCTGCGTCACACATCCTGCAGATGGTTTGGGCCTATAAGGATCTGCGACACATGCTGTGTAAGGCCGGCTGGAACAAAACACACTTCAAGGTAACAGCAGTTAAAGACAGACAGATGGATGTGTGTTTCACAGCCATACTTATGAAATTAATTTCAGAGAGCACTGTGCTGATGATGAATATCGATCGTGTGTTTCAGCCAGCCGTCTCCAGCCTGCCCAAAAAACAGAGGAACGCCAAGCAAGGGAACGATGACATCACACTGCCCTTAATGGAGAAGAACCAAGGTCACTGATTCCTGCTGCTTGAATGCGGCATATTTATGAGCCAGAAGTGCTGTACCTTCTTTGTTATGCAAGCTTTAGTGTTAGAATTAAGTGTGTGTGTGTGTGTGTGTGTGTGTGTGTGTGTGTGTGTGTGTGTGTGTGTGTGTGTGTGTGTGTGTATTTACAGTTTTTAAAAATTGCTTGAACACTAACAGTGGTACTTGAGGCCCACTCAGTGAAACCATTCACTCATATACCTAATCTTTAGAACAAGTCTGCAAAACTACAAGCACATTACATGCTTTAAACTCTGTCATGCATACAAGCCAAGCCAGAAAGTCAACTTTATTTCTAAAGTGCTTTATGCAATATAGATTGTTTCACAGCAGCTTCACAACAGTATTAAATTCAAATTCTGCTGTAAAGTAGCTCTAACAAGTCAATAGTGTCATTCTACAGCTAAAGTCAATTCAGTTGCATAATCATCATACTGTACATACAGTGTACATATATGTGCATATGCATGTACTGTATGTGCGAGTGCTATGACAAACTCCTGCGCTCCACTGCACTCTGAACAAAAAAAAAAACAAAAAAAAAACTGCAGGTTTTCTAAATTTTTCACATCTGTGTGTAGTTTGGCGTGTGTGGATAATCATTTTATGTTTGTGTGTAGAGTTACTACACAAAAATACCATTTTTTTTCGAATAATAGTAGTTTTTTTGAGAGGTGTTTTTTTTTTTGAGACGTGTGTCGATGTTTTTTATGTTGTGTGTGTGTGTTTTGTGTGTAGAGTTTTGAGAAATGGAGCCATAATTTTAAAAAAAACGTGTGTAAGCATTTTGTACTAATGCAGTGATGTGTGTGTGTGTGTGTGTGTGTGTGTGTGTGTGTGTTTAATGCACTAATGCAGTGATGTGTGTGTGTGTGTGTGTGTGTGTGTGTGTGTGTGTGTGTGTGTGTGTGTGTGTGTGTGTGTGTTTAATGCACTAATGCAGTGATGTGTGTGTGTGTTGTGTGTGCAGTGATGTGTGTGTGTGTGTGTTTTTAATGCACTAATGCAGTGTTGTGTGTGTGTGTGTGTGTGTGTGTGTGTGTGTGTGTGTGTGTGTGTGTGTGTGTGTGTGTGTGTGTGTGTGTGTGTGTGTGTGTGTTTAATGCACTAATGCAGTGATGTGTTGCTGTTTTTGCTGCAGATGGATGCTGCACTCTTGATCAGGCAGAGCAAGCAGCAGAAGCTCCGTGTCACATGATTGAAAGAGAAACTTTTCAGGTCAATGATCATGTTGTGTCCAGTGTCATTTCTGTTCTCCAGAAACTTTTAAACTCTTCATTCATGTTAAATGTATTCATATTGCATCATTAAAAGCAACATAAGTTAATGAAAGAGCTTTAAAATAACAACCCAAAACCTAAAATGATAAATGAGATCATCATATAACAGATTAATCTCTATACAACTGCTCAAATGCTAAGGAAATGAAATAAGAATTTGATAAAAAATTAACAATTGGTGCAATTGTGCTCACTCTCAGATCGTTCAAGATCAGGATGAGTTTGTTTCTTCATCAGGTTTGTAGAAATGTAGCACTGCATCAGTGTCTCAGCAATGGATGCTCTGCAGTGAATGGGTGCCGTCAGAATGAGAGTCCAAACAGCTGATAAAAACATCACAATAATCCGCAAGTAATCCTCATCACTCCAGTCCATCAGTTAACATCTGGAGAAGACAAAAGATGAAACACATCCAGCATTAAGATGTTTTTAACTCAAATACATAGAGTCTATAATCCATAATAACACTTCCTCCAGTGAAAAAGTGTTCTGGTGTGAATCAGGAGAGAAATCTGCACAGATCAAAGCAGCGTTTTAAACAGCTCTGAACAAATATGTGTCTGGATTTTGATGTGAGAGACAACAGGAGGTGATGCACTTTTTCACTGGAAGTGTTATTATGGATTATAGACTCTATGTATTTGAGTTAAAAACATCTTAATGCTGGATGTGTTTCATCTTTTGTCTTCTGCAGATGTTAACTGATGGACTGGAGTGCTGTGGATTACTTGTGGATTATTGTGATGTTTTTATCAGCTGTTTGGACTCTCATTCTCACGGCACCCATTCACTGCAGAGCATCCATTGATGACACACTGATGCAATGCTACATTTCTACAAACCTGATGAAGAAACAAACTCATCCACATCTCGGGTGACTTGAGAGTGAGAAGATTGTTATGTTTGGGTGATAAAATGTACTGCATAGTACTGCATTACTCTCTAAAAAATTATAAAACATAATGGACAGAGCTGCTTTAATGGGTTCATGCTGTTGAATGTGTTTCAGGGAGTGAATGATAAAAGGCATTTCATCAGGTCCAGCAGGCCTGCGGTTGGTTTAGTGGAGAGGACGCCGCAGCCGCTGGACTCGTGGGTCTGATCCGGCTCACGGTAACCCACATTATCACACACTCGTCACTTCAACTTCTTTTTATTTATCAGTGAAGCCATGAAGGATAGTTACCGGTTTATGTCTTTGTATCATCTAACACATATTAACAATGTAGAGTTTTATCTAATATATGCTTGAACTCTTGATTTATTTTCATAGGTTGGTGATCCACTTTCAGAGTTGCATTTAGACTGACATTATCAGCCTTCAGCACAATTCACCTCAGAATCAAACGAGAGAAATACAGCATATCATACCTGTTCATGTCCACAACGATGACCTGGAGGAATCATGTGTGATCCGTCTGGAAGTGGAGTTTGACTCTTTGCTGCTTTGGCAATCTTCACTGTTAAACTCAAGATTCATGATGATGTGACGAGTCATTTATTGATTGTTGAACATCTGATCATACATCATATTACGATCTTGTGTTGTTTCTATTGCTTATTTTTTGTTGATGAGTCTCTAAATTGTATAATAGTGTTCCAATCACACAGACATTTTCAGCTCTGTATCTGAAGTTTTATGCATTAAAAAAATAATTAAGAATATTAATAGGTTATAGGGACTGGAAAAGCAGAAACTGTGCTTATTATAGCCTATACATCAGAGATTTTAACGCATTCATACGAAATTTATTTCATAACATCAGAGATTTAATGGCTTGAGAAATAAACATCTCTTCTTAATAAATCTATTTCGTCATGCATCCAACAGAAAATAAATGAAATAAAAATAAAATAAAACGTATTCTTGCTTCGTGGCAATTAATGTCGCAAGCTGAACGATTCGCTCGTCTGGAGTGCATTCGAATGTTCTGAGCGATTCGAAAGAAAAGAGTCGATTCAAACGATGCGAGTGTGAAGCGTTATTTGAAATCGCATCGGTTACAGAATCACTGAAGCTTCAGATGCTGATCAGCAGAAATGAGTGAAAATCATCGATCACAGACGGAGAAGAACAGAAGCAACGCGAAGAGAAACACCACAGGTGTGTGAGACTCACATTCACTTCTAAAGTGCTTTATATAATTTACAACTTTAGCCTATATGATCTGTGATCGAATCTCTTTGAAACAAGACGCTGAATAGATCATTAGTTCATGTGCATTCAGAGCAGTTTCAGTGTATCTTAAGTTACAGTATGGTCACTATAGTATACATGAGTAGATTGTGTGTGTATAGTCATAATTTTTATAAACATTTATTTAAAACAATTCTTAACTGTTGGGGGAGATTTGTCCAGGTCAGGATCATTTAGTTAAAACGAATCATTCAATACATACATGCATACTTGAAATAAAATAAACAAGATAGACAATATGAAAAAGTAAAATATTTTATTTTGATTAGTTGCCAAGGAAACATGTTTCTAATTTTCATTTAGATTAAGTACTGAAATAATTAAATAAATAATAAAAAAAACATAAAGACAGATGAAAAAAAAACTAATAAAAATGACAAAAACTCACTACAAAAATACTAAAACTTTAACAAGATTTTAAATAAAAACTGATTCAAAATAGGATATTTTACAAAAAATGTACAATAGAAGCCTATATTTGACCCTGGAGCACAAAAGGGTAATTTTTTTTGGTATTGGTGTGTATGGATCATATGAAGTTGAATTTGTAATCTCTCCATTGATGTGTGGTTTGTTAGGAGGACAATATTTGTCTGAGATACAACTATTTGAAAATCTGGAATCTGAGGGAGCAAAAAAATCTAAATATTGAGAAAATCATCTTTAAAGTTGTTCAGATAAAGTTCTTAGCAATGCATTTTGCTAATAAAAAATTAACAAAATATCTTCATGGCATAAAAGACAGCTGATAATTGTGACTCATACAATGTATTGTTGTCTATTGCTACAAATATACCTGTGCTACTGATGACTGCTTCTGTGCTGCAGGGACACAAATCAATGATTCTTAAATAAGACAGGTACAGGGACCGTTGTAACTTGTATACAGGTCATTGATATGTGAAGAGTATTGCATTAGAGGTTAAGAGATGTTTCTTTTTGTCCAGCAATGTCGTCCAGTGCTGCAGAAGCTCTATCCTCATCAATGAGCTCCTGTGATGTTCAGTCATCAGCTGCTAATGAACCAGAGCAGGAGTCTGCTCCACAAACCCTCCGCCGAAACAAGAGCATCGACGCGGCTCATCCCGCCATCTACCTGAACACCCGCTCTCACAAACTGCTCAGGAGAGCCATACGCATCTGGAAGATGCCGATTCCCATACTGAGCTTCACAGGATCTTTGAAGCCGAAGCCCAGAAGCTTCCGAGAGCAACTGAAGCGTGTGGAAATTCTCCGTAATCGTTCTGAAGACTCGAATAGTCCGAAGCCGATGACTCGCTCCGTCAGAGACCTGCAGCTGTGCAGCTCCGGGACAGACTCCTCTCCATCACCCTCCAGCACCTCCCTAAAGTCCCACCGCAGCCTCCGCACGCGACCGGTCCACATGCACCGCAGCCGCAGGTACAGGAGACAGTTACAGCTCTACCGCATGCTGTCCAACAACAAGAGACGCAGACAGAGAGATGAGAAACCGCACAGGCTGGAGGTCAGTGACATGTGTGTGACCCTGGAGCACAAAACCAGTCATAATGGCCAATATTTTTAAATAGAGATTTATGCGTCATCTGAAAGCTGAATAAATAATCTCTCCATTGATGTGTGGTTTGTTAGGAGGACAATATTTGTCTGAGATACAACTATTTGAAAATCTGGAATCTGAGGGAGCAAAAAAATCTAAATATTGAGAAAATCATCTTTAAAGTTGTTCAAATGAAGTTCTTAGCAATGCATGTTACTAATCAAAAATTAAGTTTTGATATATTTACGGTAGGACATTTACTAAATATCTTCAAGGAACATGATCTTTACTTAATATCCTGATGATTTTTGTCATAAAAGAAAAATGTATAACGGTGATCATACAATGTCTATTGCTACGAATATACCTGTGCTACTTATGACTGCTTCTGTGCTGCAGGGACACAGATGAGCCGAAAATCACTCGTTCACTTCTAAATGAGTGAATGTCCTTCATTAGTATCTACAGAGCCCTTAACGAGACATGATGGTGATGATGATGGATAAATATGAGATGGAGGAAAATGTTTATTACAATGCTTTTGCGTTCACTCTCAAAACTTTTGCGTTATTCTGAGAAACTTTGCATTCATTTGCAAAACTATTGCATTGCCCAGAAAAACTTGTCTTTAGTTTACAATTTGTGTTCTCTGGTAAAACGTTTGCGCTTCACATAGAAACTTTGCGCTCTGCAGCAAAATGTTGCATTTTTGCTTTAGTTTACAATACATTTGCGTTCTTTCACAAAACATTTGCGTCCGCTCTTAATACAATTTATTTTGTCCTGAAAAAGTTGCGTTCTCTTGCAAAACATTCACATTCGATCCTAAAACATTTGTGCTCCCACAGGTAACGGCGTTCACTTTCAGAACTATTGCGTTTCCCCAATAAACTTTGCACTCTCTCACAAAAGCACAGGAATAGGCTATAGGTTTTTCTAGCACCTCAAATATTATTTCCATCACAAAAATTATGAGAGCAAACACAACGTTCATGAACGAGATGGTGAATTTTTGCAAGCGTTTTTTTTTTTTTTTTTTGCACTGAAATCTATTTTTTTTTCACTGGTACCTCTCTGTATTTTTTTTACCATGTCTCTTTAAACCCAAACTATACTTTGGTGAGGGTCTGCGTAAAGTGCGTAGTAAGCAAATTTTGCAATGATATCAAATGGAGAATCATACAAAAAAAATAAAAAAGTAGACTTTGGGTTTTAGGGCCTCCATAAATTTCTGAAGCCATTCGCATAGTTATTTTGACAGTAAAGTGTCCAAGTTCTCATCAGAATCTGTGTAGATCAGGGCTCACAGATGTGTCTGTCTGCATAATTAACCCTTTCATTACAGGGTCCGTCATCACCTGCGGCGTCCTCTTGTGTTAAAGGTTAGTCTTTACAAAATTTGCATATCATTTGAATGTTATTTGAATATATTCATTCTCCAAGTGTGCACAAAGACAAAAGCAATTTGTTGAGGTTTCCATACAAGAGAATAGAAATCAAGAATAAAAATAAAAACAAGTAATACATGCTTATGTACAGATGTGCACACACATTATGTACAACTGTATAAATATAAACATATTGGCCTATACACAGTAAGTATCTGTCTGTTTACTGCCTAACACCCATGTGGCATAACACCATATAAATATCATTTTAAAATTCATCTTCCATGTTTGCTGAGTTTATGATCTGTAGATATCACCCTTTTAAATGAGTTAAAAATATTATTGTTATGAAAGACAAAACTGGATAAATATTGCTAAACATACCCAAAATATAAACATACATGAATGTTCAAGATTTTTTAAAAATAAATTTTGAAAGAAGTCTCTTCTGCTTACAGAGGCTTCGTTTATTTTGATCAAAAACATAGTGAAAATGTGAAATATTATTATGATTTTAAACAGCTGTTTTCTGTGTGAATCTGTGTTAAACTGTAATTTATTTCTGTGATGTGCAGCTGTATTTTCAGCATCATTACTCCAGTCTTCAGTGTCACATGATCTTCAGAAATCATTCTAATATGATGATTTGCTGCTCAAGAAACATTTCTGATTATTATCAATGTGTGTGATGCACAATATTTTTGTGGAAACTGTGATGCATTTTATTTTTCAGGATTCACAGATGAACAGAAAGTTCAAAAGAACAGCATTTATTTGAAATAGAAAGCTTTTGTCACATTATAAATGTCACTTTTGATCAATTTAATGTGTCCTTGCTGAATAAAAGTATGCATTTCTTTCAAAGATGACTCCAAAGATGAAAGACGACTTCTGAATCAGTTTTCTCACACGTTATTTGATCTCACAGGCTCCTCTGAGATTCAGGATGATGGCAGAGATTCGTCGTCTACCCAGAGTCCTCCAGTGATCCGGGCGCCGCCGAGAAAAACGAGTCGCCGCTTGTGGCGCCGACAACTGGACAGCAGCAGTTCAGACAACAGCCCGATGACCGCTAACCCAGTTAACAGACAGAGACCGGGAAAAACAGACAGACAGAGTCACAACAGAAGGATTTCGTTCTCTTTTGCTGATGTTTCAAGCGAGTCGGCCGAGTTTGATTTCCCTGATATTAATTCTAGTGCAATCAAAGAAGCTTCTGCACCTGCACACAGAAACATTAACGACCACGATTCATCTGATCTCAAAACGGATGTCCAAACCAATGAGGAATCAACTCAAAAATCCCTTAAGATCACTGAAACGAACACAGATGAACATCTGCATGAAAAGCCTGACACAACATCACCGGACTCTGAAGCGTCTCTAGTTTCACCGCTGAAGACCTTTAAAGAAGAACTCAAACACTGTGAAGATGCCACTGAGATGACACCGGACCCAAGACAGTTCAAGAGTCCTTCATCCGTCAGAAACACACAGTCTAATGCAGACACTCCCAGACCCAAGTCAAGTGTGAAATGGAAAAACGTTATGATGCAGAGAGCGCTGTGTTCTTTTAGCTTTCCGTATGAGGATCAGGATCCAACACACGAATCCTGGTGCAGATTTACGCTGGCGGACGATTCAACACACGATACAAGTGACACAGACAGAGCTGACGAGACGCCTGAATGTTCTGAGAAACCAGCTGAAGATAACGTCAAGAACGGAGCTGCGGGAGACGCTTTCATAACACAGGAAAGCAGCAGCTGAGGTACTTTAATTACTGATTCTTTCAATAACTGAAGTCAGGATATTCTATATTATATTCATCACATTATTAAAGGAATAGTTCACCCAAACAAGAAAATGTGCTCACCCTCATGCTCTCCAAGATCAGGATGAGTTTGTTCTTCATCAGGTTTGTAGAAATGTAGCACTGCATCAGTGTCTCATCAATGGATGCTCTGCAGTGAATGGGTGCCGTCAGAATGAGAGTCCAAACAGCTGAAAAAAAAAAACATCACAATAATCCACAAGTAATCCACAGCACTCCAGTCCATCAGTGAACATCTGGAGAAGACAAAAGATGAAACAAATCCAGCATTAAGACCTTTTTAACTAAAATACATTGAGTCTATAATCCATAATAACACTTCCTCCAGTGAAAAAGTGTTCTGGTGTGAATCAGGAGAGAAATCTGCACAGATCAAGCAGCGTTTTAAACAGCTCTAAACAAATATGTGTCTGGATTTTGATGTGAGAGACAACAGGAGATGCACTTTTTCACTGGAGGAAGTGTTATTATGGATTATGAACTCTATGTATTTGAGTTAAAAACATCTTAATGCTGGATGTGTTTCATCTTTTGTCTTCTCCAGATGTTAACTGATGGACTGGAGTGTGTGATGAGGATTACTTGTGGATTATTGTGATGTTTTTATCAGCTGTTTGGACTCTCATTCTGACGGCACCCATTCACTGCAGAGCATCCATTGCTGAGACACTGATGCAGTGCTACATTTCTACAAACCTGATGAAGAAACAAACTCATTCTGATCTCGGATTAACTGAGAGTGAGGACATTTTCAGCATATTTTCATTTTTAGTTTAACTATTCCTTTAAGGGCATGTGAATATGTGCCTTGTGTACATGTACTTTAGTCTGGACAAAAAAAAGTATAATTTGCATATTTTCTCATTTCTGCAGATGTTTTGCCTTTATGTTTCTTAAATGAAGATGTTTCTAATCTGTTCCTCCTTCAGTCTTCAGGCTGTCAGATGCTGCTGAATCCAGTGCATTAAAATGAATACGAGAAGCATCACAAGGGCTGAATGTTGGATAGAAGGACCAGATTTTATATGCTTTATATGATATTGTTTTATATTAGTCCTACTGTGAACTGACTTGTTTTAGCATTGACCTCTGTGAGAATTAATTTTTAAACATTTTTATGTAATTCTAATAAATGACCACATGATGGCACTGTTACACAGTCACAAATATTATCTTTTTCATTGGCATAACATGAAAACACATAATAAATATGAGCATTATTCACATTTGTTGCACCAGTTAACTTTAATATCATATATTTATGATCTTAATAAATATTTGAATGACTATATATATATGTGTGTGTGTGTGTGTGTGTGTGTGTGTGTGTGTGTGTGTGTCTGTGTCACAATATAATATATTATGTTAAAAGTATTAGTATGTTTACTTCACTGCAGGAAAACAAAGGTTGTTTTATATAATGTAAAGTTTAAAGTGTAAAGTGTTTTACGTTGTTTTTCATGCATCTGCATCTTACCTATAATAAATGTGTTAATTCATAATTAATTAAGATTCTAATATGGTAACACTGAGTGAAAATGGAGTACTAGAGACTAAACAAATTAAGTGAAGCTGTAAATCGGTGTTTCAGGACACTGAACAGTTTCTTCTTCATGAATTATCCGTGATGCACTGCAGAAACAGTGCAGAAAGAAATTTATTTTCCAGCCTAGTCATCACACAGGAGTTTCTGCATCCTCTAACCCGTGAAAATACATGTTAATGCATTTGGACGACCACTGTGATGCTGATTTGTTTGATGTTTATCAAGGGAAGTCCGTTTTGGTTGCTAAGTAACTCGAATGGCTAAAAAATGTTGATTATTTCCACTACAAGGAAAAATGACTTAACAGATGCATGAACCACTTCAAACAAATTGTGATTAATTTGCAGAGAATAGTGGGTTGCGTGAATATAAAGAGTTTAAATAGAGCCGACAAACAGTGAAACCCAAGCTTTGTAATGATTGCATCTTTTCACAGGAAGAGGAAATACTATTTCAGCTCACAAATAACAGCCCCAGTGGCCTGTGTTTGTTCAGAGGGGTTCTGTTAAAGCCGCTGGGGGTGTGGGTGGCATTTCTGACGCTTGCGTGAGACTTTCTGAGCTTCATTAAACTGTCAATTTAACCTCAGCAAACCGCCTCATGATCAATTATAGTGCCATGCTTCTCCTCAAAACTACTTGACTCACCTTTAGAAGGGATTCTCACGTCTTCAGCCCTGCTTTTAGATCTGATCATTACTTGTAAAAGGAGTTTGAAGCAACAGGTTGTATAAAAAGAAGTGTGAGCAGGTCTAACAATCTCGCTTTTGGACTTTTGCACCTGAGACTGAGACACAGACAGCCAATAAACTAGTTTTGGTTCAGTTTTGTTCGGTTGGTCGGTGAGCAAATAGTTTATAAAAGGCATGAAAATCAGCTGTAAATGTCCTCACACCCTCAGTTCATCCAGGATCAGGATGAGTTTGTTTCTTCATCAGGTTTGTAGAAATGTAGCACTGCATCAGTGTCTCAGCAATGGATGCTCTGCAGTGAATGGGTGCCGTCAGAATGAGAGTCCAAACAGCTGATAAAAACATCACAATAATACATGAGTAATCCACATCAGTTTTGTATATATGTCAACATCTGGAGAAGACAAAAGATGAAACAAATCCAGCATTAAGATGTTTTTAACTAAAATACATAGAGTCTATAATCCATAATAACACTTCCTCCAGTGAAAAAGTGCATCTGCTGTTGTCTCTCACATCAAAATCCAGACACAGATTTGTTTAGAGCTGTTTAAACACTGCTTGATCTGTGCAGATTTCTCTCCTGATTCACACTAGAACACTTTTTCACTGGAGGAAGTGTTATTATGGTTTATAGACTCTATGTATTTGAGTTAAAAACATCTTAATGCTGGATGTGTTTCATCTTTTGTCTTCTCCAGATGTTCACTGATGGACTGGAGTGCTGTGGATTACTTGTGGATTATTGTGATGTTTTTATCAGCTGTTTGGACTCTCATTCTGATGGCACCCATTCACTGCAAAGCATCCATTGATGAGACACTGATGCAGTGCTACATTTCTACAAACCTGATGAAGAAACAAACTCATAAATACGAGTCTAAATGTTAATTTAAAATGCTGATAGCTCTTGCTGAGATTAACAGATTGTTGTAAAATTTGAGCTCTGTGTACAAAAGTCTCTCCTGCTGTTTTTAAACCCTTTCGGGATCCGAGCTGAACCTGCATCAAAATGTCAGCGAGCACAGCTGGGGAATAAAAGCTGAACACATTTTTTGAGAGATAAGAAGAATAAAGTCTATAAAAAGGAGAAAGGTGTTTACTGATATTTGTGCAGCTGCTTTTTGACCCAAACCATTTACAAGAACATTTTCATATTGTTTAATGACAGTTATCACAGCAATAGCTCTTGCAGTTATGAATATGTGAAACATTGTATACTGCTGAATGTTTTAAATAAACATATCAGCATAATGAGACACAGAACTAGCATTGTAATACTGGGAAAATCTTACTTGATCAAACATGTTTCTACATGTACAATTCTTTTTGATGTTCATATTTCACCTCTAGTGTAAAGTTTTTATGCAAAATGATAAAATAAGCTGGCATAGATGCATGCTCGGAAGAAATATATTTAAATGAGATCTTTTTATTTCACAGGTGTTGCTGGAGAATCACACACATACAGGTGCTTCATAACAGCTATTGTCTTCAGCTGGTACAGTGACATTATGAAGCATGAAATATCTTACAACATGCATTTTCTCAGAGAGTAAAACTGCTGCATTATAGTCTGAAATTGCTATTTCCAGGTTTAATACACATCAGATGCAGGGCTTGACATTAACTTTTTTTGCATCACCAGTCACTGTGGCTAGTGGTTTTCCAAAATTATGCCATTAATTATGAATATGTGTGAGTCAATTATAGCTTGACAAATTGAATACGTGCTCTAATTATATTGGTTTTAGCATTCATAATAAACACCTTACTTAATGTAATTGTTTAGAGTCATTTCTGCGGCAGTGATTATTAATCAGCAGGTCTAATCATCATTACACTAGATTAATTGCAGCACTTTAAAGAGCAAACGGTTGTGAATGACGTGTGAACGCGATTCATTTCAGGGAGTCGGTTCATTTGAGTGGTTCATTTAAATGATTAGATTTTTTCAGGTGAGCAATCAGAAATGTCCTCTTACTAGTAGTTATTATAAATATATAAAGTAGTGCTGTCAATCGATTAATCGCATACAAAATGCAAGTTTTTATTTGAATAATATATATGTGTGTGTTTCTGTGTGTATTTAATATAAATACACACACATACTTTTGAAAATATTTACATGTGTTTACATGTCTATATTTACATTCATATAATTTATATTATAAATAAATATATTAAATATATAAAAACATATTTTTCTGAAATATATACATAATAAATATACACAGCACACATACATATATTATGTAAACAAAAACTTGTATCTTGGATGTGATTAATCGCGATTAATCGTTTGACAGCACTAACATAAAACATAAAATATAATATAAAAACAAAATTGAGATCATTTATATTTTTATACCATAATCGAGAACTTAATTTTATAAATGGGTGGTGAATTTTACTGAGAGCAAGATTTTGTGTGAAATGTTACTCTGTTAACAGCTCCAAACATGTGTCTGGCCTCACAGTTTCTCTCCCAAAAAAGTTTTGCATGATAGTCAAGTAATTTGCAAACGAGTTGGTTCAAGTCGGTTCAAATGAATCAACCGGCTCGTGATTCGAACATCAGTGGCGCGAGACAGGTGCGCGCGCAGGAAGAAATCAGTGCAGAGTTGATCAGAGACGCACGCGATTATAACTGAGCTGCTTTCACTTATTTTATTCAACCACTGCGTTTATTTCACCCTCTGAGCTGCAGGACAGTAAGGTAAGATCTTTGTGACTCTCATTAACCGATAAAACACAAATGTTATTAACTATTTCAGCTGCTTTGAACAGTTTCATATTTGTTGTACATTTTACATGACTATTTTTTTTTTTTTAGCAAATTTAACAATAAAGCAATTCTGAAATAGCAACAGGGGGAAATGTAGTATTAAAAAATATTGTTTTATCCCAGATAACTTAATAAATTGTATAACGACAAATTATGACAAATAAACACGTGTTACATTGTCCCAGTAATAATAATAATAATAATGCAATTTTATTTATTTATGAGTTAGTGATATTGTCATTTTAGTTTGGATGACATGAAAATTCACATAAAACACTCTAATGTCAGATTGTTTTGATTGTATGATTGAAACCGTAATATTAAACCACTGCTTGAGGAAACACGCATCTGTGTAATTGGACTGTTCAATTAAAAACCTCTTAGTTTCTGAGATCTAGATCTATATTTGACCTCAATCCTCAATAAAGGTTTTCTAACTATAAATAATCACTTCAGAAAACCACTCAGGCTTCACAGATATGAAAGAATGCTCTGTCAACAGGGTTCAGATGTTTTTAACTGGATTTTTCTGTATTAAATGTGTTTTAA
>NC_056606.1:24000075-24107575 GCF_018340385.1 Cyprinus carpio | reverse complement strand
TGCTGTTTACAGACACCACAAGTTATTAAAGTCAATATAAAGTCAACATTTACTTTCTTTAATCATGTCCCTGGTCTTACTCATAAGTGACATTCTTCTAAAGAGCAAATGTTTGTCTTCATAATGATTCATCAAACTTTAATAGCGTTTCCTTTTCACTGACATCACTTAAGTTGTTTTATTAACTGAACCCAACCTTCAGTAAATAACGGCCACTTTTTCAGTCTAATCAAATCCTGATGGAAAAAAAAAATATATTTTTTATTTTTTGTTGTTTTGTTGTGTTTCTGTCCTAAATATGTCACATTATAAAACTAAACAAGCTGCTACATGCTATTTTCTGTTATTATTTCTTTTGCAGAATGAGCTAAAAAGTAAGCTCCTGAGTAAGATTGATTTATATGCAGCAGAATTTCAAATATGAGAGTGATTTTATTTACATTTTCTTTAATATTTATATTACTGTGACAAATGGCACATGAAGTCAGTCATTTATCATGAAACACAATGTGTTATTAATCTGTGTGAAACTGATGTTTTCATGAGGTTTATTAGCCTGTTTTGAGGTTTTCTTGTACGGTGTGTGTCTTTCAGTGCTTGCAGAGGTGTAATATTCTGCAGCTCGCTGACGTGAACCACATCACGCTTTTATTTTTAGATGTTGTTTGTCTTGTTGTTGTGCTACCAGTCTACTAGACTGACAGTTTATATGAGAGAGTAATAATCCTGATCCAAGTTCACCCAAAAATGAAAATTTGCTTAAAATGAGTGTGTTTCTTCATCAGGTTTGTAGAAATGTAGCACTGCATCAGTGTCTCAGCAATGGATGCTCTGCAGTGAATGGGTGCCGTCAGAATGAGAGTCCAAACAGCTGATAAAAACATCACAATAATCCACAAGTAATCCACAGCACTCCAGTCCATCAGTTAACATCTGGAGAAGACAAAAAGATGAAACACATCCAGCATTAAGATGTTTTTTAACTCAAATACATAGAGTCTATAATCCATAATAACACATTTTGAATGAGTGTTTGTTTTTATGTTATAAACATCACAATAATTTTACACAAGTAATTGTTTTTAACTTCTAACCAAACGCTGCTTGATCTGTGCAGATTTCTCTCCTGATTCACACCAGAACACTTTTTTCACTGGAGGAAGTGTTATTAGGGATTATAGACTCTATGTATTTGCAGAATGGGCAACAGTTTGAGGATGTGTTTCATCTTTTGTCTTCTCCAGATGTTAACTGATGGACTGGAGTGCTGTGGATTACTTGTGGATTATTGTGATGTTTTTATCAGCTGTTTGGACTCTCATTCTGACGGCACCCATTCACTGAAGAGCATCCATTGATGAGACACTGATGCAGTGCTACATTTCTACAAACCTGATGAATGAAGTAACAAATTCATCCTGATCTACGTTACTTGGATATTTTGAAGGTGAGATTATTTTCAACGAATTTTCATTTTTGGGGGTAAACTGTGCTTTAATTTGAATGAGTATTGATATTTTGGTGTGTCATCTTATTGTTTTCTGTACTGTCTTTGAGCACTATGTCAGCATCTGTAGAGCTGTATCTCTATATAGATCTTTTTTTTTTTTCAACTGTTGGGCTAGATAATAATAGTTCATGAAAAGCACAAAAAATAGACTGTAAAGATGGTGCAAATGTATAAACATATATTGTGTTTATAGGCTCGCTCTTCAACTCTGAATTATTTCATTATAGCAGAGAAAGAGGTAGATTCTTCACAATTGCACACTTGTAAATCGCTTTAACTGAAATGAAAAATTGTCTGATGCATTGTAAGATTAAATAAATCATTGAAAATATGTAACAGTGCAGAAACATGTTTGGCTGTTAAACAATGATTACGTGTTTTAGAGAGTTAGTATAGTGTCTGTGTTTGTATTTGATTTGTATCGTAACAGTTTGTGGGGGTTGTTGATGTCTGTCATATTTAATAGATGTGTGTATGAGTGAATGTCATATAGGGGTTAAACGTCTTTTGCCATCAGCAAATAATGGCTCGTTGTCCCTCATGTAAGTGACTCATTTCCCTGTAGGTGAAGGGAATTATAGTCTGCCGCCGTTTACTTCCAACCTTTTCTCTCGGTGTCTCTGCGGCCCACGTCATGTGGAGCATTAGAATAAACCCACGGGCCACAACCACGCAAAACAGCCGAGCCTTGAAGATTTAAAACACTGCTTGATGTAATTATGTGTTGTGTTCTTTTCTTTTATTTCACTGCAACAGAGGCAATTATTTCTATGACAAATATGAGTGTGAACCAATTGCACACTTATTTTCATCTTAATACAAAAATCAAATACATTTTTTGAAATGTGTAATTTATGCACAAAACAACATTAGCAAATATAATTAGAAAAACAATGATTACAATGGAATGAAAAGATTGTTTATTAACCAAAAATTTAGAAAATACCAACAAATTTAGGTGAATTTATTTTTTATTTTTTTATTTTTTTGTCATTGAAATGACAAAAAAAAAATGTCCCAATTAACCTGAATTCACCATATTTTTTTCAGGTCTCAAGCATGATGGTCTTATAATGTTTTGAATTTATCCTAATGTACAGAAAGTTTGACACAATACTGTATCATTTTCAATACATGAATTTCTAAGGCATCTAAATGATCAACATGATCAAACTTTGCCATTAAACCAGTTTCACCTGTTTGTCTTTCCGCTGTCAGATCTTGAGTGATTTTGATCAAGTAAAGGTCAGAATAACTGCAGTAATATCTCCAGATGAACTCTCTCTTACTGGACTGAAGCAGCTCAGCTTTACTTGATTCTCCATCAATCATGTTTTAGAGTCTCAAATCTGATCCTCAGGATCTTTTGAGGAGCGTTTGTTTCCAGAAGCTTTACTTTCACTGTTCCTCAGCGGAGGAATGATCTTCACAAGCCTCCAGAACATCTCACATCTTCTGAGGAGCCTTTATTTCTTCATCTCTCAATCACTGCATTATATGTTCTGATCATTTACATCTCATCTTACTGACACACATTACTGGAGATAAAGAGCGACCGCTGATATTTAGATCAGTTTATGTCAGTATTTGCTCTACTGTTATAAAGATCATATTTGATCACAGAAATATTTCTTAGTGTAAGTCTCTGAATAAAATTGAGCTGTTTTTTCCTCCATATTCTCACTGTATCAGATTATAAAAGCCATAAAAGCCTTATGCATCAAACATGATACTCAACATGAAAAGTTTTTTTAATATATATATTTTATCTAAAGGTTCAGTAAACTGTTCTGTCTCAAAGAACTAGATTTTCTGAGGATTATTTCGTACCTCATTGCTGAAGGACTTTTACAGGTCAGAATGTCAGCGGTCAGCAGACTCATGCAGCTGTAATCATATGATTGCACAAATCAAATCTAATGATTGTATCTTACAGTTGCTGAAGAACGGTCAGTTTGGCTCAGGTCCTGAAAGAGTGTCCCGTGGTTTATGGGTTTTATTTCTGACACAATCAGAGGAGAGGTCACTGAAGTGGTCAAGAGTGAAGAGGTCAGAAAAACACAATCATCAGCAATTCAGGAATTCTTCAGCCCAATTTGACAGTCATTTACTCACAATCATGACAACCAAACCTGTCTGCACAGGAGATGTGAAATAGTTCACTTGTACACTGTATGCTGTAAGTCTTCTGAAATCAAGATATTATTCCCTCGTAATCTTTCCCTTGCACAATAAATAAATATATCAATTAATTAATTTTATGATTTAAGTACTTGAATTTGCATTTGCAAATTAATTTGAATTACACACAGTAAAAAAAAAAATAATCCACATTATAAAAACTTAAGTTTAGTTGCTAAGTATAATCAACTTGGTCATGCAAGTCAAGTTCAACTTAAATTATATTAAACTGATTTTAAAAATAGTGTTGAAAGTTATAACTTATATAATGAAGTTGAAATTGCTAATCTTAGTCAACTTGATGAGTTAAAGTAATGTAAAAAAAATATTAAAATTATCATTAAAATATGAGCAGAAATCCATAAAGTCGTGGCATCGAATGTTGCATGCACTGCAAAAAAACGAATCTCTTCCTCAGTATTTGTGTCTTGTTTTCCAGTGCAAATATCTAAACATCCTTAAATCAAGATGCATCTGCTGGAGATGCACAATATGATACACATATGAAGTCTTGTTTTCTGAGAAATTTAACAAAATGAAGTGAGTTTGATTAAAACAAGAACAAATATCTGTCAGGACACTTGTTCTACTTTGAATTAAGTTGATTTTTCTGACACTATAGGCAGATATTTGTTCTTTTTTTTATCATAAACTAACTTCATTTTGATCAATTTCATATTATTATTTTTTTTTTTTTTTTTAAAAATGTATTAGACATTTGTAATGGAAAATAAGACAAAAATACTGAATAAGCACTTTACTTTCTGCAGTATGACCAGAAGCACAGTAAACATTATTTATTGCCATATTTAGAGCTGAAAAGACTTGTTGTAAGTTGTATTGTCAAACAAAACCATGTTGATGTATTATGTTCCATTCAATTGTTTTTTTTTCTCTTAAATTAACCTTAATAAAACCTGCTGTTAATTAAAATCACGTAGATGCAAATAGTAATAATTAAATGATGCCATGATTTTTTTTAAAGAGCAGAAATATTACTGACTTAAAATATGCATCACATTTTATTAGTTTGTTAAAACTATGAAATCCAAATGCATGGAAATTTTAAAATATATACTATATATTTCTTTATATAAATATATATTTCTAAATTATAAATTTCATATTTCATATTTCTTATTTTGAGCGTATCTTCAAGTAAAATGTAATGCCTTGTGTGCATTGAAGAGTCTCTTCAAAGTGTCTCCTTTCCAAAGAAGAACAAAAGCGCAGAAGGGCTGGAGTGACATCAGATCAAGTTAATTCAAAAATGTTCATTTTTTGGTGAAATATTTCTATATGACAGTGCATTCCTTCCCAGCAGTGCGGTCTATCTATAGCCTGATGTTGGTGAATCTCTGATGAACAGCACAGCTGGAGTCTGAATGAAGGCTGTTTCGCTGTCAATCCTGGTTAAAACTAAAAAAAAACCTGTTCTTTGCTGTGGCATAAATCTTGTGACTTATTTCAGAGTCACTCCATTATCACTTCATGTTGTACATGTGTGTCACTGGTGCTGTATGTATAGAAAGAATCAAAAGAAACACAATAAATGCTGCCATCAGCCACCTGCAGGGAAGCTCAATCAAGCATTCAAATCAAACATCAGGAAAACTGTACTAATGTGCGAGCTGCTTATGATTTCCCAATCACAGCAATCCAGCTCTTAATTAGCCCTCTTTCAAACTCTTCCAGAGTGATGCTTGAACACACATCATCTCATCAAACTGATAGTTCTGTTACATTTCACCTGAATGACTTTACACTGACACCTAGTGGATGTTCAGTAATACAGCTGGAAAGTCCAGCTCAGACTGGTGCACTCAATAATATTCAGGATTTCTGTGTTTTATGCATGTAAAATTTCCATTCATTCGGATTACACAGTCTTAACTTAAACTTATATGTGACCCTGGAGCACAGAATCAGTCATTAGGGTCAATTTTTCAAAATTGAGATTTATGCATCATCTGAAAGCTGAATAAATAATCTCTCCATTGATGTATGGTTTGTTAGGAGGACAATATTTGTCTGAGATACAACTATTTGAAAATCTGTAATCTGACTTTAAAGTTGTTCAAATGAAGTTCTTAGCAATGCATATTACTAATGAAAATTTAAGTTTTGATATATTTACAGTAGGAAATATACCAAAATATCTTCATGGAACATGATCTTTACTTAATATCCTAATGATTTTTGTCATAAAAGAGAAATGTATAATTGTGACTCATACAATGTATTGTTGTCTATTGCTACAAATATACCTGTGCTACTTATGACTGCTTTTGTGCTGCAGGGACACATATTTGGATAATATTTTAAATGTACTAATATTTGAAATAATATTTTAATGTATTTGTGCATATTTGTCAGTCATACATAAATGAACCAGATCAGATTTCTGTAATAATGCTAATAAACTGAATGTGTTTTAAATGCACAATTAACAGATTTATGTATTTATCATCAATAAATCCAGTCTGTTTCAGTCTCTTAATCTAATTGAATATTGCTTGTTCCACAGCTAACCATGCTTATATTTTCTAACTGAATACTTTTGATGGTTTTGACAAGAGAAAAATAGGATTACTTAAAATAGATTTTTTTAGTACAAAACTTTAACCGTGTTTATATACAAGTGACAAAATGCATTATATTAAGTTTATTAGTTTGCTAAAACTGTCATCCAAATGCAAGTCTATTCTTTGTTGTGTTTTTCTTGTCTGTTAAGCACTTTGTAAACGCTGTTTTTAAAACTATATTCGAAACTATTTTCATATGTAGATTTTTAGTTCTTTAGTTGTTAAAATACCAAAAATAAAAAAAATAAAAAATAAAATGAATTATCAACTACTCAATAATTATAAAAATTCATGTCTCATGAGCCTCAAATACAAACAAATGCTTTCTGAATTATTTTAATTTATTAATTAAAAAGATCAAGCTAATAAGAGATTTGTTTGTGAATATATTATTGATTGTGAATATGTTATTAAGATTATCTCGTATTTTATTTCAGACTACTCCAATGCTAAAATACTATTATAGTTTTATTAATATTTTAAATTAGTTTTTATATTGTTTTTATTTTAATTTAAGTTTTTTTTTTAATATGTCTGTATAGTGTTTATTAATTTTTATTTCAGTTTCAGTCTTAGTTATATAAAAGATCAACTTAAACTAAATGTAAATGAGAAATGTCGGTTATGCAATTAACTGAAATAAAACAAGTTTTAAGTTTTTTTTTTAAATATATTTTATTTTATTTCAAATAACGAAAATATATTTTTTTATGGCTTTACTTTTGTTAACTAAAATAACCCAGCTTCAGCTTGAACTACTGAACAAATAACTGTGTTTGTACCACGGTTTCTGTTAGTATTTGTAAAGGGGTCACTTTTCTTGCTTTTAATAACGTGTTTGCCATCCTTTGATCGCTAAAGTGCTTTCTGTATGTCTGCTCAGTGTAAATGTGAATGTAGCGAGCGGTCGGAGCGCATAGGTTTGAGCTGGACGTCTGAGAAAGGCATGCATGGAAAGAAGATACAGGAAGTGTGAGGAACCCGGACACACTATGAAAGGCCCACAGACCGAGTGGCAACATCTCCAAACTTGTCAGCACAAGAGGGTCGACAGCGTAGTCCTGCCCTCCACACTCCATCACGAGATCCACAAGGACGAGGCTGTTTTTCCTCTCGCACCACATCGAGCTGTCAGGCCGAAGAGAGACGGACGGACCTGCGCAGGTGTCCCTGACCCTCACATCATCCTGATACTTCACATCATCACGTCTCCGAGCGCAGTCATGCCTGTTTCTGGGTGTGTTTGTGTCCTGAGCCTCTGCGTCCTGCTGCCGTCTCTGGTTCGCTCCGCTCCTGGTGTTGTGGATGAAGTGGACATGCAGGAGGTTCTGGATCAGTTTCTGCAGGTGTTGAACTGGACGGATCAGGGGCCCCGGCCGAGGCCCCGCACTGAACCACCCGAGTACATGCTGGAACTGTACGAGCGATTCACCAGCGACCGCAGCGCCGCGCCGTCAGCTAACATCGTCAGGAGCTTCAGGAGTGAAGGTGAGGACGCTGTGTTTGTTAAACACACACATATTAATTAAAAACAAGCAAAGAAATCCATTGAAAGAACTTTTTTTTTGCTTTTATTTGGTTCGTCTTTGGTCAGACAGAAAGTAACAATAACATAAATATAGTAACATTCTATAAATAATATGATATACACATATCTATCTATATACGTTAATTCAGATGAAGAAGAAAAACACACCAAGCAATCATAGTTATACATTCAAAGAAAGAAAAGGAAAGAAAACATTCAAAGAACTTTTAGCAATCTTTGTCACATTTATTTCTATAATGCTTTGTACAACACAGATTGTCTAAAAGCATTAATAAACACGAAAGTAACAGTTAATTAATCAATTATGTAACATTCAAATTCTCCGGAAGACATCAGTGTCATCATTCAACTCAGTTCAGTTCAACTTACATTTAATTTAGTGCCAGTGTTGCAAAGTTCATTAATTGTGATTTATTTATTTATTTATTGTTGAATGTTGTTGTGTATATATTGTGTCTTGAATTTGAACATTAGAGATCAGAGTGCTGTTCCTTTTTTCATGGTTTCGTTCTTCACAGTTTTTTAGTAATTAGAATAACTCAGGGGTAGGCAAGTTCGGTCCTAGAGAGCCGCAGTCCTGTAGAGTTCAGCTCCAACCCTAAAAAAAAACCTCACCTGCCTGTAGCCTTAGTAATCCTAAAGACATTGATGAGCTTGTTCAGGTGTGTTTGATTAGGGTTGAAGCTGAACTCTGCAGGACTGCGGCTCTCTAGGAACGAACTTGCCTACCCCTGGAATAACTTATGAAATTACTATTACAAATAAATATTTTAAATAATAGCTATTATTTTGAATTATTATTATTTTAAGAAATTTGATATTATTGAATGTTTTTATTAGTATTACTATAACTATAATTATTTAAATGAAAATAAATAAATATTATTATTATTATAAATATTTATTATTTTACTAAATATGATATTATTATGATTATTATTACTTTTTAAATGTGATATTTAACATTCTTTTAAAATAATAATTAAATAGTAAAATAATTGAAATATTATTATTATTACTACTACTACATAATTAAATATGATATTTATTATTATCAGAATTATTTAACAATTCTTAAAATTACTTCAAATAATTATTTTAAATTATAAATTTAATATAAAAATTATTATTTGTTTTTTAATTATCAGAATTATTTAACAATTCTTTAAATAAATAATAAATGATTTAAAATTATTATTTTAATAAATATGATATTTTTATTACTATTTATTATTAGATTTATTTGAACATTTTAAATGATAATTATTATATTAAATCATTATAATTAGTGCTATTATTATACATAAATAAATATAAAACAATAAATGACAAAATTATTATTTTAATAAATATATTTTTATTACTATTTATTATTAGTTTTCTTTTGAACATTTTAAATGGTTATTATATTAAATCATTCTAATTAGTATTATATTATAATAAATTTAAAAAAATAAATGATTTTAAATTATTTTAATAAATAGGATATTTTTATTACTATTTAGTATTAGATTTATTTGAACATTTTAAATCATAATTATTATATTAAATCATTATAATTAGTGATATTTTTATACATAAATAAATATTATTATTATTAGAATTATTTACCATTCTGTAAATAATCTTTTTTTTTAATTTTAGATTTTTTTAATTATAACAATTATTGAAATCATTAATATTTTAATAAATGTGATATTATTTAAAAGTTCTTTAAATTGAAATTTCAAATATTTATAGTTTTTCTTCAGTTTTTTTCCTTAAGCACACATAACAGATTGACAGACATCATCCATCATATGCTGCATCACCTCAACAGTTTTACTGAAACTCATTTAAAGTTCTTCCTCTGTCTCTGATCTGCAGAACACACCTCACACGGTGAGAGCCTGCGGACGCACCGTCTGCTCTTCAACATCTCTGTCCCGCGTCACGAGCGTGTGGTCAGCGCCGAGCTGCGGCTCCACGTGCTCCTCAAGACAGACTCGCAGCAGCGCACCGGAGCCGGGTGGAGGGTGAGCGTGTTCGAGGGACGCTATGAGAGAGATCCACTGGCATTAAAACACGTGCATCGCAGGGAGAGCGGCTGGGAGGTGTTCGATATGACCAACGCCGTCCAGCACTGGAGGAAGATCAATACTGTGACCCCCAGCCTGGAGGTCCGTATCGAAAACCTTAGGAATACGAACGTAGATCTGGACATCGACAGGGACCTGGATGGAAAACACGAGCCTGCGCTGATCGTCTTCTCAGACGACTCGAGTGAAATCCATCAACTCGAGAGGAACGAGGAGAACCAGCGCTGGTCAGATGAGGATCAAGACGAGACGCACTCGAACCTGATCTACAACGACGGGCCGAGAGTCCGGCGCAGCGCTAAACGAGACGACTGCAGGAAAGCCGAGATGTACGTGGATTTTAAAGACATCGGCTGGGACTCGTTCGTCCTGGCTCCGTCCGGTTATCAGGCGTTCACCTGCCGCGGAGCGTGCAATTATCCTCTGACCCGAGAAGTGACGCCCACCAAACACGCCATCGTCCAGACGCTGCTCAATCTGAAGAGTCCTCAGAGAGCGGCGCAGGCCTGCTGCGTTCCCACCGAGCTCAAGCCCATCTCCCTGCTCTACGAGAACGAGAACGGCGTGGTGGTTTTGAATAATAAATACGAGGGCATGGTGGTCAAGGAATGCGGATGCAGATAGAAACTCCAAATCACAATAGTCTATAGCAGTCGTTTCCGAACAGAACATCCAGTATCTTGTTGCCTCATGTATGTTTTAGTGCTGTCAAATAATTAATCGCATCCAAAATAGACGTTTTTGATTACATAATATATGTATGTGCACTGTGTATGTGACCCTGGAGGACAAAACATAGCATACTAAATAATTTGTAGCAATAGTCAACAATACATTGTATGGGTCAAAATTATCCATTTTTTTAATGCTAAAAATCATTAGGATATTAAGTAAAGATCATGTTCCATGAAGATATTTAGTAAATTTCCTACCATAAATATATCAAAACTTAATTTTTGATTAGTAATATGTATTGCTAAGAACTTCATTTGAACAACTTTAAAGATGATTTTCTCAATATTTAGATTTTTTTGCTCCCTCAGATTCCAGATTTTCAAATAGTTGTATCTCAGACAAATATTGTCCTCCTAACAAACCATACATCAATGGAGAGATGATTTATTCAGCTTTCAGATGATGCATAAACCTCAATTTCAAAAAATTTAACCTTTATGACTGATTTTGTGGCCCGTGGTCAAATATATTTATTATGTATATATAAATACTCACACATGCATCTATATATTTCAGGAAAATATATGTTCATATATTAAATATATTTATATATAAAATAAATTATATTAATATAAAAATATAAATTTTCAAAACATATAGTTTATATGTGTGTGTTTATATATACATGATAAATATACACAGAACACACACATGTATTATGCAAACAAAAACTTTTATTTTGGATGTGATTATTGTTTGACAGCACTAATATATTTATTAGTTATAAAGTTGTCTGTTTTCTATTGTGATATACAACACACTGCTTTTAGGTGTTTAATTATTGTCACTTATTATGAGTGAAGTTGAAACTAAACCTGCTGAAATAACAGTGTTATGCTGCTTAATTTGATCAGTGCATTCATGTTTTATATAATAATAGATAAAGGTTCTTTATAATAATTAAATAAAGGTTCAAGTTGGGTGTTTTTGCAGAAGCAGCATAGAAGAACCATTTCTGGTTCCCCAGAGAACCTTTTAGTGCTATGCTTAAAATAGCTACCTTTTTCTTAGTTTGAAGAACATTTAAAAATGTAAAGAAGCTTTTTCTGCTACAGTCTTGCAAATAAAGGTTCTTCCTTAGCCAAAGAATGTTCTTTAGATTATTCAAATATTCTTCACACTAAGAAAAAGGTCACTGAGAGTTTATTTGGCCAAATGGCAAAACAAAATATTTTAATAAAAATAAAATTTATAAAAATAAAATACTTTTAAATATTTTTCACAATGTACAAAACAAAATAAAAAAATAAAAAAATATATTTTTATTAATACATTTATTTATTAGCACATTTTTCTATATTTTTAAAAATATAAATGTGTATTTTAAAAGCATTTAAAATAATTTCAATCCAAGTAAAAGTTTTATTCACTGTCAAACAATTCTACACACCTAAAGTTCATAAGTATAATCAAATCGGCTGTGCAAGTGATTCTAACTGAACTTATTATACTAACTGACTTAATTCATAAATGAAGTTGAAAAGTTAAAGATAATGGAAAAATATGTTATTGATCGTATCATTTTTACAGTGTTTGTTGTCTATGACTAGTGAATGTTGCATACTTGGCTTTTCCATCCAGATTTACATTTAGCCTAAATGCAGGCTACTGTAAGATTGGACATGTGTTTTCTTGCCCCTGAAATACAAAAAGCTGAATAAATAATCTCTCCATTGATGTATGGTTTGTTAGGAGGACAATATTTGTCTGAGATACAACTATTTGAAAATCTGGAATCTGAGGGAGCAAAAAAATCTAAATATTGAGAAAATCATCTTTAAAGTTGTTCAAATGAAGTTCTTAGCAATGCATATTACTAATCAAAAAATAAGTTTTAATATATTTACAGTAGAAAATTTACAAAATATCTTCATGGAACATGATCTTTACTTAATATCCTGATGATCTTTGTCATAAAAGAGAAATGTATAATTTTGACCCATACAGTGTATTGTTGTCTATTGCTACAAATATACCTGTGCTGCTTATGACTGCTTCTGTGCTGCAGGGACACGTTTTGGTTTATGAAGGTTGAAACTAAATATTTTAAATTTCAAAAACTTTTTGCTGCTGTGTATGGAGGAAACCAAAAACGTTTTTCTATGGCATTGTTGCAAAAAAAAAAGAAAAAGAAAAGTTGTAAGAGTATTCTGTGAATGGAAAGGTTCTGTGGATGTTAGTGCTTCGTCATGGAGATGTCAGTGCAGTCGATTGTAACGAGTGTGAATGTTCGAGTCCCTGATGGCCACATGCCGTGCGAGCCACAGCCACCTTCTCTTGCACAGCGGTGATAAGCAGGTGTGAAAAAGCCAGACGTGTCGGACCCTCACTCAGGATGAGACCTCACTCCAAGAGCTGTGTCAGATTCCTGAGCACCAACAGCAACGGTCTCCATGCCTTCACTTCCTCTGCCTCCTAAATCTACAGTGTATAGTGTAACTATATTATGCATTGCTTTGTGTTATTTTCACTGCGATGCAATGAAAGAGGCATTTTTGGTTCCTCAAAGAACTTTTAGTGATCAGTTCCTTCAAGAACCATTTTTATTTTAGTTTGGAGAACATTTTAATAATCTAAAGAAGCTTTTGTGGAGGTTTCATCAGTGTTTTCCTGCACAATTGGTCTATTCTAAACATGTAGTTGCAGGAAAAATTACAGAGCCACGGGCTACTTATATATCTGTATCTGCAGACAAAAAAAAATTAACATACATTATTATTATTATTATTATTATTATTATTATATGTGTGTTGATTCTAGGAATGAATACCTGGCAACCCAAGGACCGAAAAGAATGTAGTCTATTTATAATGCTCTTGACTGAAATATTTAAATGAATAAATATAGCTAATTGTTTAAAGTATTAGTATTTTTTAAATAAATTAATTCATTTTTTGAGTTATATTATTGCCTTATTTTTAAACATTTTTGTTTGGCAAAGGACACATTCTAAATAAATTTGAATGAAACAAAAAAATATTAAAATAAATTGAATTTAAAGCAATAAATAGTGAATGATACATTCATAAATGTGATTGAAATAAATATAATAATAAAGATTTGATTCAAATGCATATTATATAGGCTAAGTAAAAAATAAACTAAATATTGGATTAAATGAATAAATAATATACATGTATTATCAATATAATTAAAAAAAATAAACAAATGATTTTAAAAAGCACTTAGTGAAGGGGGGTTGCCATGAGTCGCGAAATGATTCGCAGTTTCGAAGTGCTCGCTTCAGAGCGCCTATGGCGAATCATTTGATTCAGATCCGAACATTAGAGCGGGTTCGTGAATCTTATGGTTCAGATCGGAACTTCGGAGCGAGTCTTTTGATTCAGAACTGAAAACTGGTTCGCGAATCATTAACCAGATCGGAACTTCAAAGCGTGTATGGCGAATCATTAGATTCGGTTCGGAACTTCGGAGCGAGTCTTTTGATTCAGAACTGAAAACTGGTTCGCGAATCATTAACCAGATCGGAACTTCAAAGCGAGTATCGCGAATCATTTGATTCGGTTCGGAACTTCGGAGCGAGTCTTTTGATTCAGAACTGAAAACTGGTTCGCGAATCATTAACCAGATCGGAACTTCAAAGCGAGTATCGCGAATCATTTGATTCGGTTTGGTTCTTAGGAGCGAGTCTTTTGATTCAGAACTGAAAACTGGTTCGCGAATCATTAACCAGATCGGAACTTCAAAGCGTGTATGGCGAATCATTAGATTCGGTTCGGAACTTCGGAGCGAGTCTTTTGATTCAGAACTGAAAACTGGTTCGCGAATCATTAACCAGATCGGAACTTCAAAGCGTGTATGGCGAATCATTAGATTCGGTTCGGAACTTCGGAGCGAGTCTTTTGATTCAGAACTGAAAACTGGTTCGCGAATCATTAACCAGATCGGAACTTCAAAGCGAGTATCGCGAATCATTTGATTCGGTTCGGAACTTCGGAGCGAGTCTTTTGATTCAGAACTGAAAACTGGTTCGCGAATCATTAACCAGATCGGAACTTCAAAGCGAGTATCGCGAATCAATTTGATTCGGTTCGGAACTTCGGAGCGAGTCTTTTGATTCAGAACTGAAAACTGGTTCGCGAATCATTAACCAGATCGGAACTTCAAAGCGTGTATGGCGAATCATTAGATTCGGTTCGGAACTTCGGAGCGAGTCTTTTGATTCAGAACTGAAAACTGGTTCGCGAATCATTAACCAGATCGGAACTTCAAAGCGAGTATCGCGAATCATTTGATTCGGTTCGGAGCGAGTCTTTTGATTCAGAACTGAAAACTGGTTCGCGAATCATTAACCAGATCGGAACTTAAAAGCGATCATCGCGAATCATTTGATTCGGTTCGGAACTTCGGAGCGAGTCTTTTGATTCAGAACTGAAAACTGGTTCGCGAATCATTAACCAGAACTTCAAAGCGTGTATCGCCAATCGCTTTATTTGGGAAAGGCTTTGTTAGTCTTTTAGAGTCAGTACATTTTTGTATATTCATTTTTGTAATTAATTTATATTATCCTATATTCTATTTTGAACAGTCGAACAATCTAAAGAAAACATATTTTTAAACAGAAGAAAGGTCACAGGAGATATGTGTATATAAGTATTATTTGGGTCTTTATACATGACAGTATATGTGTCAAATGTTGACAAAAATCTCGCTGATTTGGAATGTGCCTCTGATGCCCAAACAAGTGTATATATGTCTACTTATAAGTGTGTACTATATCCACAGAGGCGCAGCCGGACTCAGCGCAGTGCGCATGCGCAGTTCGCCATATTGCGCGGCAGGGCGTGAGGTGGTGCGTCGAGACCGTTGCGGCTACACTGTTTATTTTTGTTGATCGCAGTGACTGCTTTTGCCCCCCTCTTAATAATATATTGTGCCAAATCAAGTCTAACAGAGTCCTCGCTCAAATGAAGAGCTCTTGACGTGTAAATCGTTGTAGATATCAGCGGAACGCGTAAGTGTGAGTTACGCGCGGTTAGCCGCTAACAAGATTCACACCAAAACTGAACAGATATACACATATTCATTTAGCGGAGACACAACAGGTATGTCATTTCAATACAAATGTTCACATTTAAATGTGTTTTACTTGTCTATATCATAAAATCTGAATCAACCGCCGCTTGTGTGCTAGCATTAGCATGTTATGCTAACACGCAGATCTCGCGTTGTTTACATCCTCTTCAGCTCATTTATAAATCACTTCATCACATTCACGAGTTCACGACACTTCCACACCTTTATAAGTATTCGCAGCTGGTCTGAAATCAAGTGTGTGAAGGATTATTGTGTTGTGAGACGCGTTTTAAACTCTTATGTTTGTGCTGTCAGAGTATTGAGCCGCTCTAACGTAAGAGGTTTATTTAAGTGCTTATATTTGCTTTAAACAGTCGTTTAGCTTTAAATTTTACTAAAACCAATATCCGAATATGAAGTTGATGTTCTGACGTAATATAAACCGCATTTTTATATTATATAATGCTTTTTATATAAATAATGTGTACATTTTGAATGTATTATAATTGGATATTTTACATATGTAGTATTTTTTTTAAATAAAATGTTATTACATGTGTCTATATAATATGTTAAACAAATTCCATATACATACATGATGGAAGCTTGATGCTGAATTAAATAAATTAAATAAAAAAGGTAGTTGGGACTTTATCTAACAATTCTGAATGATTGCGAGTTATAAAGTGAGAATTGCATGATATAAATTTGTGAGACAATGTCAGAATTGTGCGTTTTTCTGACGGTGCTGAGAAAAGTAGTCAGAACTCCGGGATGCAAATTCGCAGTTGCAAGGAAAAAAAAGCTGGAGTGTGAAATATAAAGTTGCAATTACCTTTTTTTTTTAATCTAGTGGTGGTGAAAACAGGTTTCCATATTATCAACTCAATTCAGATAGTTTTTTTCTATAAAAGCATGCAATATAATTGAGGGAAAACCTTCAATCGCTCGTTAACATTATCAATCTCAATTCTTCCGCAGGTACTGTTTGGATGGACCCTTCACCGGCAGCAGTTTATTGCTGAAACGAGTTTGAAGCGGCACACGGGAGCCTCTCTGAGGCCCATAACCAGCGCAGGATGTCCATCACAAACACCCCCACCAGTAACGACGCCTGTCTGAGCATCGTGCACAGTCTGATGTGTCACAGACAGGGCGGCGAGAGCGAGACGTTCGCCAAGCGGGCCATCGAGAGTCTGGTGAAGAAACTGAAGGAGAAGAAAGATGAGCTGGATTCGCTCATCACCGCCATCACCACCAACGGCGCTCATCCCAGCAAGTGTGTGACCATACAGAGAACACTAGACGGCCGTCTGCAGGTGTATATCGCAAAAACCTAACCATAACCGAACAAAACAGAGTGCATGCATACATTACATGATGAAGTCTAGTAGATTAGACTAGTGCGAATTTAGACTGCGTTCTTTCACTGCATGAGTCAGTCTATTAAAATGCATTTAGAATGTAAATGCACACACATCCAAACATCAGCACGATTACAAATGTGATACTGATTTTATGCAACAGTTCAACAAACAAGAAGACTTATGTTTTAGACATCATAGTTCCTGTTTTTGTGCTAATCTGACAACAAAAATAATTCCAAACACAGCCACAGCACTGTTGTCTCTGACAGTGTTTCGTTCCTGAATGAATCAACTGTTTAAATGATTCGGTTCAATCACAATGACTCACTTTTCACTGTTTAATATATCAAAACATTATAAATGCATTTGTAACTGCAGGTTAAATGCATTAATGTCCTGCATTAAATAGTGTGTAAACACATCTAAATGCCTCTTTAGACGCAGCTTCTGTGTTTCCTCTGCATTGCAAAGATTAATTTTGTTGATACTGATTTAATTTGCTCAGTAACAGCTCAAATGTCTTATTATTCTAATTCACTGATTAAATGTAAGAACTTGACTCAAAAGATGATGAAAAATCAATTTAAACTTATTGGAAAAGATTCATTTCTATGCACTGACCATCACACAGAATATGAAGAATATCATGCACAGCCCTACTGGTATGTCAGTGTAAATGGCTGTTTCTGTAACGCTCTTCTGCCTTTAGGTGGCTGGTCGTAAAGGATTCCCACATGTCATCTACGCACGGTTATGGCGATGGCCGGACCTTCATAAGAACGAGTTGAAACACGTCAAGTAATGGTAGTGCCAGTTTGCCTTTGACCTGAAGTGTGACAGCGTGTGTGTGAACCCTTACCATTACGAGAGAGTCGTGTCTCCAGGAATAGGTTCGTTTCATGTTTGTTTAAATAGCGTAAAGCTCATTCATTATGGCCTCTATTTAATTCAACTATCCTGTGTTTTCTTCTAGATTTATCTGGACTCACACTGTCAGGCTCTGGTGAGTGATGCTCGATGAAAAAAAGACTTGGTTTCTGAGTGTCTTTGTCCTTTTTGAAGAGATTAATCCAAATTAAAAGGGATAATTCACCCAAAAATGTACTATCTGTCATGTTGTTCCAAACCTGTATGAGTTTCTCTCTTGTTTGAAACATAAAATAAGTTATTTTGAAGAATATTGGTAACTAAACCGGTGATGATCACTATTGACTTCCATAGTAGTTTTTTCAATGGGGACAAACAACTGTATCTATGAATATCTATAAAGTCATTCATACAGGTTTGGAACAGCATGAGGGAGAGAAAATGATGACAGATATTTTTACTTTTGGGTGAACTGTCCCTTTAAGGACACAGGCTGTAGCAAATGTTTTAGTCTGCTGTCACTTTAAGACACAATATTATAAAGTGTTATGTTATAAAACATGTTGTATATATAATACATTTCTATTATGTATTTAAAATGATTTTTAAATTTACATGAAAACTATGAAATTAATACTGTCTTGAATTCTCCTCGAGTCATAAAAGTGTCATAATCAGCAATCTTTTTTTTAGCATCCAATCGAACATGAAACATTATGGACGTAAACTGTTTTTCAGATGCTGACGTGATGTAATGTGTGTCTCTGTATAATTGTTTTCAGGTCCGTCGGGTCTGATGGTGAAGGATGAGTATGATTATGAAGGGCAACAGGCTCTGTCCAGCACTGAGGGACACATGCAGACGATTCAACACCCTCCCTCTCGAGCGGTGGCCCCGGAGCCCTTCAACACGCCCACCATGCTCCCGCCAGCAGAGGGCAGCAGCTCGGCCTCCACCTCCGCCTTCTCCAGCATCGCAGTGGGATCCACAAGTACGACACGCATCACAGTCGCTTGCTCATATCCTTAAACACACAGGCCATGCTGAAAAGCTTTCTCGTTTGTGGAGGCGTCTCATTCGTCATTGGTGTGCAACAGGGCTCGGTGCTGTGACCGTAGACATTCTGCTGTAGCGTTTATACTGTTACGTTGTTGCTGGAACTGGTTTGGTCAGGGCTGTACAGTGTTTGAGCCTTGAATAAATGTACTTCCATGGCACAGTTTTGCATGTGTATGAACCTGTTTACACACCTGTTGTCCAACAAAGATATAGTTTATAGACATGCTTTTTTTCCAAATTAACTTCATAACATCAGTCGAGTGTTTGAAATAATTTTGATCAGACATGGTTTCATATCACAGAATGAGGCAGAAATCATACTATTTTATTATTATTATTATTATATACAGTGATAATGTTGATGAGCATTGCATTATAAATAAACTTTATCCATATAAAAGTACCCAAGATTGCTTGAAGAACACCGATAAACCATATATGTGACCCTGGACCACAAAACCAGTCATAAGGGTCAGTGTTTTGAAATATGAAAAGCTGAATAAATCATCTCTCCATTGATGTGTGGTTTGTTAGGAGGACAATATTTGTCTGAGATACAACTATTTGAAAATCTGGAATCTGAGGGAGCAAAAAAATCTAAATATTGAGAAAATCATCTTTAAAGTTGTTCAAATGAAGTTCTTAGTAATGCATATTACAAATCAAAAATTAAGTTTTGATATATTTACAGTAGGAAATTTACTAAATATCTTCATGGAACATGATCTTAACTTAATATCCTAATGATTTTTGTCATAATAGAAATTATGATTTGCATTGATACCATGATAAGGAATGGCTGGTACAGTGATGCACGCTTGCGGTCACGCCGCTCAGTCCTGGTGTTTCATGGTTTGTGTGTGTGTTGATGTGTGCATGCCGCCCTCTCTCTCCCCAGCTCAGCCCAATAGCGTTCTCTCAGGAAGCCACAGCAGCGATGGTCTGCCTGCAGATTGCCTCTGGGGACGGGGCAGGGCTCACAGCAAATGGCTTCCCCCCGGCCAGCCCTCCACGTACCATCACAGTAAGCCCTCAGTGTACATTCCCCACCCAGCAGCTCCTCCTAGAGGTCCGAAAGCTTTTCAGCATCTCCTGCATTCAGTATTCAGAGCATGAGTTAATCTGATGTGCGGAGTCAGACGTGCGCTCTCTGCTCTTCTGTCCACAGACGCCAGCTCCAGCTGGACGAGGAACAGTAACTTCCCCCCCACTGTGCCTCACCGTGAGAACGGCCATCTGCAGCATCATCCGCCCATGGCCCACCCAGCACCACTTCTGTGAGTCTCACCTCAGACAGAACTACTACTCCACTGAGCTCCACCCCCGGCTCTGGAGCTCTACAGATAATAGATATTAGAGTGTGAGACTTGGTACTGGTGCTAGTCTGGATTTTTGGGAAAATAAAACAATAAAATACTTGTACTAAATTCTTGGAAATTTTTGTGACCAACTAGCAGGACAGTCATTCTTACAAAACAACTGTCCACAAATTTCCCTAAGAAAACCCTGCGTAATGGCTTTAAATGTATTCATGGAGAAGCATAAATGCAGTAAAGAGCATGGTGAATCACAATTAGAGTGTAACATTTGGAGAAGCATAAATGCAAAAGCATGGTCACAATGTAACATTTGCCTGTTAAATCTGTTATTTCTTCACTTTATAATGGGGGATTTTTACTGCGTATTTGTGAGGAATGGACACTGGGGTTGAATAGCATAAATGCAAAATAAAATGTGGTAGAATTGGTTATTTCTGGGGAAGGGATTAAAGTTAGACATCATTTTAAAGTTTTTGATTTGTGATTTGGAAAGTTAGCTATGTATTTATAGTTTTTTGTTTTTTTTTTGTTAAGGGCCCGTTCACAATGAAATCGCGTTCCAGCCTCCGATATCCAACCACCCTGGTAAGAGTTTGCTTCTGTTACGATCTCGTCTCGCTCGTGTGCGGATGTCTTATGGTCTCCTGCTCTCGGGCAGCTCCAGAGTACTGGTGCTCCATCGCTTACTTCGAGATGGACGTTCAAGTGGGCGAGACCTTCAATCCCTCGTCCTGTCCCATCGTGACCGTGGACGGGTATGTGGACCCCTCCGGAGGAGATCGCTTCTGCCTCGGCCAGCTCAGCAACGTCCACAGAACGGAGGCCATCGAGAGAGCGAGGTACAGCTGACACTGAGATCCTGATGAAACTGATGATTATTATCAGGCGTGGGAATCCTCAGGCACCTCACCATCTCATTCCTACACGATTCTCGAGCTACATTTTTTCCTCATGAATTCTTCTGCTGTGCAGATACATTTGTACTACTTTACTTAACATTTTAAGCAAAATTGCAGTTTCTATGTCATAAGGGTAATTTTTTTTAAATCTGAAAGCTGAATAAATCATCTCTCCATTGATGTGTGGTTTGTTAGGAGGACAATATTTGTCTGAGATACAACTATTTGAAAATCTGGAATCTGAGGGAGCAAAAAAATCTAAATATTGAGAAAATCATCTTTAAAGTTGTTCAGATGAAGTTCTTAGCAATACATATTTACGGTAGGACATTTACTAAATATCTTCATGGAACATGATCTTTACTTAAAGGGATACTCCATCCCAAAATGAAAATTTTGTCATTAATCACTTACCCCCATGTTGTTCCAAACCCGTAAAAGCTTTGTTCGTCTTTGGGACACAATTTAAGATATTTTGGATGAAAACCGGGAGGCTTGTGACTGTCCTATAGACTGCCAAATAAATAACAGTGTCAAGCTCCTGGAAAGTATGAAAAGCATCGTCAGAATACTCCATCTGCCATCAGTGATTCAACCGTAACGTCATGAAGCGATGAGAATACCTTTTGTACATGAAGAAAGCAAAAGAAACGACTTTATTCTCCTCTGTGTCTCTCCAAATCAGCGTAGCGCCATTTCGACAAATCTGAGCTGGACGCAGATGGCGTACACTCTTCAGTTGTGTTCTGTCTGTATCTGAAAGTTTACAGACAATCATAGTTTTCAGGGTTTGTCTTTTTTTCCTCCGCATTATTGCTGCGTGATTATTACTGACGAGATCACAGACCGCAGCAGCTTTAATAGACTGCAGCACCCTGGGGAGAGTTTTATCATCTTGACTGTCGTAACCAATAAATTGTACCGAACAATGACGTGCTGATCCAATAGAAGCGCAAACTAATGCAGCAAACACTGAATATGGGACCGGCGCACGTCTATTGATTATTGTGCTTGATCTGGTGTTTTCAGACTGCACATCGGGAAGGGCGTCCAGCTGGAGTGTAAAGGTGAAGGCGATGTTTGGGTTCGCTGTCTGAGCGATCACGCCGTCTTCGTCCAGAGCTACTACTTGGACCGTGAAGCCGGCCGCGCTCCTGGAGACGCTGTGCACAAGATCTACCCCAGCGCATACATCAAGGTCAGAACGAGAGGGACGTCCGATGTCTTCACATAAATTAAGCATTCTCAGAGCTCCACTCCTAAAACAGGTTTTCTGTGTGTGTTTAGTTTTTTTTTAATTTTGTATGTTTTTTGTAATTTTAATGGTTTTTTTATCACATTTATTCTTTATATTTGTAAATGTATGTCTGTAGTTTTTAATAATGTTAATTTTAGCGTGCATCAAGTTGAACAAAATGAAATTGAGAAACGACCAGACGAGTTTTTAAAATATTATTTCAGTTAATGTTTATTTTATTTCACGTAACTAACTCATTTTAAATGGTTTTTGTACTAACCCTGGTGTCAGATTATCTGTTATAAACAGTCTGTGACTTCCTCAATCTTAAATTCTGTAAACTCAAAAAATGCTTTTTATTTGTTATATATGTGTATACGGGTCAAAGACGTTATGATGTCCGCATCAAAAGAAATTTTATAGAAAGCACATTAAATGTAAGCAAAGTTTCTACTTTTAAGGTTTCAAATAAGTTTTTGGAGAATAAAATGTCAAAATTTGGTTTAAATATTGTTACATTGTCATTCAGTGTAACACAATATTTATGGTAAAATTCAAACAACTTGCCTATTCATCATTGTACATATTAAAATATATAAAAGAATAAGGGAGCATATTAATTTTGTGTTTTAAATGAGTAAAAAATTCTTACTGACAAATGGGCAAAACCTAGGATAGTGGCAAATGTTAAAAATGTAAAATTACAACTCATTAGTATTTGGGGTGAAAGTAATTAGTCTTTTAATATGTCATAAATTGATTTTTGTTGTAAATATGCCTGACGAGATTGTTACACTGAATGAGATTTTAGTGGGTGTCTTCTGTAAATCAGGGGGAAATGTATGATATTTATTTTTTGCTCAGATAAACAAAAACAAAATTGCAATTAAATTAAAATGATTTTTTTTTTTTTTTTGGAGGGGGGGACAACAATTTAAAGCACTATTACACTAATTGTTTTTATGCTTAAACCCTTTTTCGTCTTTGACCCTTATACTAACTGAATTGGAAGAAACCAATCATTGTAATGATCACTTGTAAAATAACTTGATGATAAAAAACTAAATATAATCAGAACACTACACAAGGCTGAAACACCTCTTAATTCTGAGTAGTACACATGCAGCTGTTAGTTGACGGTCACAGAGGAGCTTGACATTGCGTCTGAAGCGTGAGCTGGTGTTGTGTCCTGCAGGTGTTTGATCTGCGTCAGTGTCACAGACAGATGCAGCAGCAGGCGGCGACGGCACAAGCAGCGGCGGCCGCTCAAGCAGCAGCGGTGGCCGGGAACATCCCGGGCCCCGGATCCGTGGGAGGAATCGCTCCTGCTATCAGTAAGTGCTTACACTCCAGCACTGCAAACCTGTCGCCTTTTGACATTGAAATAGACCGTTCATATGAACTGTGCAAAAACTACAGTTCACAGATTTTAATAGCACACACATTAGTGTTGTTTCAAAACAAAGTTGCTATCTAAACGAGTGTAGTTCTATTGTAATAATCAGAATTTTCCAGCATGATTTCTGCTGCAGTAGTGTTGTGTTTGGAAGCTTGTTTCTACCACGGAATAAAAACATAAGATAAAAGTGACAAATTCTTTTTTTCTCACAATTTACCAATGTTTTCTCAGAATTGCAAGTTTATATCTAGCAATTGCAAATTATGCATTTAAAAATGAGTTTTCATCTTGCAAATTTTGGTGTTTTTCAGAATTGTGAGTTTCAGAATTTTCCTCTGAATTCTAAGTTTTTCTCTCCCAATTTTTTATTTTTCCCCTCTGAGTTCTGAGCTTACAGCTTGCAGTTTTTTCTTTTTTTTCCTGGGAAATCAGATTTTTATTTTTTTTTTTATGCAATTTTTTTCATTCTGAGTTAATCCTGCCATTTTTTTTTTTTTTTTTTTTTTTTTTTTTTTTTTTTTTTTTTACTTTTCCCCCCAGAATTCCTAGTTTATATCTTGCAATTTTAACTTTTTTTTTTTTTCATGGGAATTCTTATTTTATCCAAAAAAAAAAAAAAAAAAAATATGGCAGGATTAACTCAGAATTCTGAAAAAAATAAAAAAATAAAATAAAAATCTGATTTCCCAGGAAAAAAAGAAAAAACTGCAAGCTGTAAGCTCAGAACTCAGAGGGGGGAAAAAAAAATAAAAAAATGTTTTTCTTTTTTCCCGCAATTTTTGTTTCAAAATTAGTTTTTCCCAGAATTCTAAGTTTACATCTTGCAATGTTTTTTCTCTGAATAATGAGTTTATATCTTGGAATTTAAAAATGTATTTATTTTTTTAAAATCTGATCTTTCATCTCGCAGTTGTTGTTTTTTTCTGACACAGAATATAAAAAAGTTTCTTGCAACTTTTTCTCTCACAAGTCTCGTTTGTTTAACTGTGAATTTATCTCTCAATTATGACTTTTTTCCTGAGAATTGTTTTATAGAACTTTACATCCTGCAATTTTAGAATTCTGAGTTTACATCTTACAATTCTGACTCTTTCTCTCAGGAATGTAGAAAAAAGTCAGAATTGTGAGACAAACTCAGAATTGCAAGGAAAATAAATTAAGAATTCTGCAGTTTAAAAGCTGCAATTACTTTTTAAACATTTTATTGCATGGTGAAAGCAAGCTTGCATAGTTCTGAATCTGTTTTGGTGTAAAGTGCATCATGTGGTCACTAGGGCTGTTGAAAAAACAAATTTGAATTTTGTACTTAAATATTATCAGTTATAATATATATTATTATTAATTTCAGTTAGGGGAAAAAAAAAAAAGCTTTTGTCTTCTCTCCTGAGGCCACAAGAGGGCGCATCAAGCTAATATTACTAATGCACATTTCTTCAAAGCAATAAAATAACACGACTATATGTGGAAAAAAAGTACATAATGTTTAATGTTTATAAGCCATATATAATTAATAAAGTGCTTAAACAATTAAAGCAAAACAGCATCATGCATGTATGTATAGTTTAATGCAAAGGACCGAAAACCAATCACAGAGACTCCTTTCTTCATGTAAAAACATGAGATGCAGTGTGATGGGAGAAACCCGTCATAAAGTCCCGAGACGTGTTTTTTAAAAGTTGAACTTGCGTTAATTTTCCATGTCTTTCTAAACATGCGTCTCTCTTGTGTGTGACGCGAGTGCAGCGCTGATAGATAGACAGAAAATGCAATAAATATTCATTCTGTGTGAACGGCTCAGTTTCAGTTTCACCGTAAACAACATCTTCTCTGTATTGATGCTGGCTTTCTCCACAATATTTTGAATGAACTGTAGCAGCGCCGCATCTAGTGGCTTCAGCTGGATAAGCTATCAGAATCATTCAAATCATTAATCTCTCGTGTAGGTTTGTCTGCGGCGGCTGGGATCGGTGTGGATGACCTCCGCCGGCTCTGCATCCTGCGCATGAGCTTCGTCAAGGGCTGGGGTCTTTACCCCCGACAGAGCATCAAAGAGACGCCCTGCTGGATCGAGATCCACCTGCACCGCGCGCTGCAGCTGCTGGACGAGGTTCTGCACACCATGCCCATCGCTGACCCCACGCCGCTGGACTGAGACCAGCACCATTCACAGCTACACCGCTGCATCTACTAAATTTGATCATGTTGTTTTTGCCTGTGTTGCTTTTGTTCTGGAAGCATTCAGACCTTGAAGGGCACAGGACCTAGTGTTCTATATCTATATGCAGAAGATGATGCGCGGTTGCCAGCTCTGCAGAGGTGCATGCTGGGATTCGGTCGAGTCTTCAAGAGCTGTTTAAATGAATATGTTCCCAGACACTTGCTTCATGCTGTTGCTTCACTAGCCAGTAGAGTCTCCCATTATGATGTCATTCATTTCAGTCAGACTGGTCTTATTATTATTATTTTTTTACTTTGTTTTGATCATCATCTCTTAAAGCAAGCCAGAGTCTCTCAGGCCAAACGTTTGTGTTCTGGAAGCACGATGGAAGTCATGTAGCATCTCCTTTCTCTTGAGTTGCAGTGTTTGGGTTAAAGTGGTTTGGATTCGCAAAAGTGTTGCATGTACAGAAGACATGCGTTGTCTTTCAAGCTTCTCACTAGCAGCTAATTGGCTTGACTTTTGTTTTTTTTGTAAGTTTCTCACTGCATACTTCTGACATAATCATAGCAAGACGTATTAACGGTTAGCCTAGACTCACACACGCACAAGCAATAACAACCAGCTTTTTCTTTTCTTTCAGCCATGTACTTGTTCTAGCACTTTATGCATGTTTGTTTTTCTTTCCATCTTTCGATTTCTCTTCTTTGCAGCCTGTGAATAAAAATGTTCCGCAGCTCTTTTACAGAAAAACAAAGGATGTTTGGTTTAACGGAAGGGTTTGCCCAAAAATGAAAACTAGCTGAAAATGTACACACCCTCAGATCAGGATGAGTTTGTCTCTTCATCAGGTTTGTAGAAATGTAGCACTGCATCAGTGTCTCAATGGATGCTCTGCAGTGAATGGGTGCCGTCAGAATGAGAGTCCAAACAGCTGATAAAAACATCACAATAATCCACAAGTAATCCACAGCACTCCAGTCCATCAGTGAACATCTGGAGAAGACAAAAGATGAAACACATCCAGCATTAAGATGTTTTTAACTCAAATATGAGTCTATAATCCATAATAACACTTCCTCCAGTGAAAAAGTGTTCTGGTGTGAATCAGGGGAGAAATCTGCACAGATCAAGCAGTGTTTAAACAGCTCTAAACAAATATGTTTCTGGATTTTGATGTGAGAGCACAACAGGAGATGCACTTTTTCACTGCAGTAAGTGTTATTATGGATTATAGACTCTATGTATTTGAGTTAAAAAAACGTCTTAATGCTGGATGTGTTTCATCTTTTGTCTTCTCCAGATGTTCACTGATTGGACTGGAGTGCTGTGGATTACTTGTGGATTATTGTGATGTTTTTATCAGCTGTTTGGACTCTCATTCTGACGGTACCCATTCACTGCAGAGCATCCATTGATGAGACACTGATGCAGTGCTACATTTCTACAAACCTGACGAAGAAACACACTCATCCTGATCTCAGATAGACTGAGGACGTTTTCATTTTCAGGTGAACTGTTCCTTTAATGTGGTTTCAGAGCTGGTTTACTGGTGAAAGGTCACAAGGGCTCTATTTGATCCGTGTCTAAAGATCCTTTTACAGGAAACTGATGAATTAATACTTTTATACCATTACTCTCTCTGTTTTTAGAGCACACATCATGTTCCTGTGATGGTCATGTACTGATATGAGATGAACTGGAACGATGTGAACATTGAAAGCCATATGAAGTGAACATGATGGAAAATAAGATGTCCGTATTATCCAGAGCTTGTGTTTTCTCTGTAAGATGACAGACTTACTCCTTTACTCAGCCTTGCATGTCTGGGAGTGAGTTCAGATGACAGATCAATACTTCTGTTACGCTTGATTTTTGATATTCTGTTTGAAAACAAATAGGAAAGTTCTGAATATGAAGAGCATTTCCTCATATTTAGCAGTTTATCAAATACAGTATAATATTAAGTTGATTTTGAAGTCTTGTGTATTTCATATTCATCTTCACAGAAATGTTTTTGCACTTGTGCTTTTCATATCAGAGCAAAAAATCGTAAAGCAGGATATGTTTAGACCAGGTCTACATTTGATCCATCAGGAATTGATTTGATTCGGAAAAAAAAAAATACTTAGGCTGTTAGTGAACATTAACCAGCCACCTATTAGTAGTTTCAGAGCAGAACATTATATTGAGATTTTAAAACTATAAACAGCACTTATTTTTTAAGCTACAAAAAGCAACATAAACTAAATAAAATATTTACTAAAAATAAGATTCCGTAGATTTTGATAACATACATAGGTTTAAACATTCTTTGGATAATGTTAGACTTCGTTTATGTTTTTAAAAATCCTCCACTGTATTAGTAATGAAACATCACTAAATCTTCATCTTATATTATTATATATTTGTGTAAAGACGTTTTGTAACGATACGATCCTGTTCGTTTCTCCATGTTAACTAATATATATTCAATTAGCATTAACGTTAGTAATTCAGTGTGACGTACGTCTCATTAATATTCATGAGGTGGGCGTGGCCCGCTAATTTAAACCGGGTGTGGCTCATTAAGAAACGCTTTTCGGCTGAGCTACAAACATCGAGGTCTCGTTCATTAATTAAGGTAAAACCAACTAATGTTAAACAGTGATGTACCTCTTTACAAAAACATTCAAATAGCTCTGAAGAGAATATATTATATTATATTGGCTGCTGTACTCGTGTTTTTATCTTATGGATCTGGTCAGTTCAGGTTAAATGAGTCTTTTTCCCCTTTAATTACTTACAGTTTGCTGTTCGGAACTAATGTGCTTCCTCCTGATTAATATTAGGAAACATTAATTAACCCTAAAACAAATGTCACTGATGAATCTGTGATGAGGTAGAAAAAAGACTAGAGAAATACAGCCATTAAAAATAACTCGGGAACATTTTCGTCATTAAACTGATCTTCTCAGGTAAATAAAAACATAGTTTAGACATCTTTTAGCTTTTAGCTAATTAAAGAAAAACTAATTAATTGCGATTAATCCCACCTAACATTAAAGTTTTTAAATATACATTTATATCACATTCAATCTTCAAATTAATGTACAAAGAACATAGACAGTATATTTTTAATATCGGTTTAATGGCATCTTTTATTTATTTATTTATTTTTTTTGACTGAAGGTCAGAATCACTGAGAACAATATGTCTCTATAAAATTGTATTTCCTTCAATATTTATTGACTATAGCCATTCAACATTACAGTATAATTGAGAGATATCACTTCTAACATTTATTAGACTTTAAAAAATAACTTCTATTATAAGTGAACTTAAAACAGTCTTCACATAAACCCACTGTAATCAATGTCATGCCCTTCAGCAGAAATATACAGAAACTGAATAAAGTTATCAAACACTAAATCCTCAATTAAACAGATGAATCCTTAAAGCTATAAAAGTTCTTGATTTCTTATTTCTTCCCCTCTTTGATTAATAGACATCACAGCAGCTGGTTATTAGTTTATTTCGGCTGCTATCACTCTAAGAGCTTCAACTCTGACGCCACTATTTTTAACCTTATTATCAATTTCTTTAGAATTTCCAACAGTTCACAGATGTCTCCTTTTCCGTTCCACAGATAAAACAACAGCGTTCAGGTTTGGAGCGACGTGAGGGTGAGTCATTTTTACGACAGTGAACACAACAAGGTCTCGTTTCAACAAGAAAAGGTTTATTAATTGAAAGACAAGCCACAAATTTAAGAAAACGACACTAATAAGCTAGCCTGAGCTCGAGTCTGAAATATTCAGAAAAAACAAACTACATGTGTCTTGGATAATTCCTATATTTCCCTCATATCGACACACTAAATGTTAATATATCATTTTATAAATATAAAAGTTCCCCGGTTTGTTATCCTTCATGTAAAATACACAATACAAATCACTCTACACGTATTAGTAAGCTTTGACGAGTTTTCAAAGGGATTTAATTTACTAAGAGGTAAATTGGAACGACACACAAAAAAGAAAAAATGTACTGTATATGTAAAGTACATCATCCAAAACGATAAAGAGAGAGCGAGAGAGTGGGGGGGGATATCACAATTTACACTTTCAAAGCATATCTGTCATTAAACTGCTCGAAGTAAGGGACTGTAAATAAATATCCTTCCATTTCATCTGAATATTTACATCTATGACTTCCGTTCTGAGAGTTTTCTCAGAGTACCACGATGCTTGTGCTTGCATTTGAATGCGCTACAGCAGGCCACGACTCACTGCGTAAACAGTCAGATGGCACTTAAATATATTCTGAAAACCCCCAAAATAAGACCACATAGAAACCAAGCATGTCACGATAGAAAGAAACCGAAACGAAACAGAAACACCTCATGATGACACTGATAGTGCAGTGCTCGTATCGGTGGAGTCCCAATATAGTTCTGTTCATATCAATCAGTTCGGGTGCCTTTAAACTGCATGTGTGTCCAAGGTGAGTTCTGGGAGGCGTCCGTCCGTGCGTTGGCTTGTACTGGAGGTCTTGGTGAAATCAAAGGCACTGAAGTGTCTAGTCTTCACGCTCCTCAGGGGTTGATATGTTGATATCAGAAGAAGGGCAAGTTTCTTTGCATTGAGATCCAGAGTACGGTTGCAAACCTCCATTGAGGATTTCCATTTAAATTTTAGTGTCTTGGTCAGAAAAGGAAAAAAAACCTCAATGCAACAAAGAGAAGGCTTTCCAAATCAAAAGAAAATATGAACCGCGTTTTGGCAGAGTCTGAGTAGAAACAGGCATGTGGTTTGAAATCAATGCACTGAACGGTTCTATACTTTCTGGCACGTTGTCCGAAAGCGAACTCATGATATTCTAGCAGCACGAGAAAAGGCATGCACGCACGGTCAACATCTACCCAACTATCCAACAGTGAAGAGCCGTCTAGTCCAGAAGAAACACAAACCAAACCAAAGCTCTTCTGGACGCAAATCAACCAGAACGAGTACATCACGTAATCTCTGAAATAATTCTCCAGCTGCAGAAAACCTTTAGTAGCTGGTCGCTTAAAAAGGTGACTTTCACAAATTGCACGCGTAAATATAAATCAACATCACGATTATCAGAAAACTGGACGCGTCAGACGGAATCTCGATCAGCCCTAGTTTAAAAATAAGATACATAATACATTGCTATAAAAAAAAAAACAAATTAAAAAAAATGCATAAAACAACATGAAACAGCTTCTGCGCACACAGTCGCTCACTGAACATAAGGTCAAGAGTGAAGAAAATAACGCAGTTTCCAGTTTCCAACAACAATTTTCCAGTGTTTTCCACAATAGTACAGCGATTTACGACAGGTCAGGAATTAAAGTCATCTGTGAGGTAGCTGTACCTCCTGAAACCAAACAGCTGACTTCATCCTGAACCTTACTAACGGATGCTGTGATCTCCTGTCCATCAGGTTCACATTTCACAGCACTTACACCGCAAACAAAAACATCAACCTAGATCACCTACTTACTACTAAATGAAGCGCCATCGTCTGATCATGCAGATTAAAAGAAATACTGCTATCAAATGATCAATCGCATCCAAAATAAGTTTTTGTTTACAAAATATGTGTGTGTACTGTGTGTGTGTATATATACTGTATATATATGAGAGAGATTATTTGCAAAAACATTACTTTTTTTTTTTAACATTTTCAGAAATCTTTTTTATGTTATCATGTTTTTATTGTGTTTTGTGTTAGTTAGCTTTATTTTTTTTGTTTTAGTTTTTACTTTATATCAAAATAACCCAACTGCAGTTAGATTGAGATTAATTGGAAAGCACATTTAGTTTTTACTTTATATAAAAATAAAAACATGATTTTTGGAAATTGTTAATTTTTGAGAAAAAAAAAAAAAACAACCTCTTCATACACACACACATATATAAAAATACACACACATGCATGTATATATTTAAGGAAAATGTGATGTTTATATAATAAATATTTATAATATATTGTAAATTATATGAACAAATATACACATGTATTTGTGTGTATGTATATATATATATATATATATATATATATATATATATATATATATACACACACACACACCGTACACACATATTATGTGCACAAACTTATTTTGGATGCATTTATTCATTTGAAAGCACTAAAAAAAAAATTTAATTATACATCTCATTTATCAAATTATTTAGTACTACAATTAACGTAAATGTTTTGATACTGAAATCTGCTTGTTTTTTGAACGAGACCCAACTTATAAACTCTTTATCTACACTAATATCCATCAGCGTTTGGTCCACGAGTCGTGTTTTCAGAGGGCAGCTGATGAAAGTAAAATGACAACATATGGGTCAGCAAATCAGAGACACGATCCCGTCAGGATTTGTGTTTAAGTGAGGTAGAGCCACAAGATACACACGACGACAAACACCTCGGCCGAATCCACGCTTTCACACACACCGCTGACTCCGGGAGCGTCAGTGAGCGACGGACGAGTGTCCACCGTGACGATGCTCGCTCCGGCGCTGTGGTTTCAGTACAGACCGAATGGAAAGCTGTTGTTTGGGTTAAGGCACTAAGATGAACCCGAGGTACATAAAATCCCTGACATTCGCTCTGTTCTGCAAGCTTCCAAACGGCCCTGTTGTCTCTCACACTTGTGTTTTTGGTCCAATTAGGAAAAGAAAAGACCCACAACGCAGTTCACACATGCAGCATATCTGTGCAACGACCACAAAAACTCATTTTCAAGCTACCGAACGACTAAATCCACAAACAGAAGGCAATTGGAAACACAAGTACAGAAGGTGAAAAGGCAAGCTCGAGATGTGTAGCCTGCTTCGATTATAGCAGCACAGAGACGTTCCACTCCTGAACCAAAGAGCAAGCAACGTTTGGCCGATTACACGTTCTAAACAAAACTGTAAACCGTGAGCAGTGATCAATATCCACGAGGAGAATAGTACGTCTCCCGTGGGTCTGAGTTCTGGGTCATCCAGAATGTTTCTGTTAACCCAAGTGAAAATAAAGCACACGACCATAAAGAGCACGGTTTTCACACACTCATTGTGTTCTTAATATACTAAAAATGACTCTTAAGATAAACTTAAGATCACCTAAGTGTACTCAACTGTGCTATTTTGGGACACCATGAATATGAACTAAAAGGCACTTTTACCACACTATTCCTATATTTCAAAATGTATTTAGTCGACGTTTGTAAGCACACTTGAGTTAACGTGTATAAAAGTGTACTACAAGTGTTAACTAAAAACATTTTTTAAATATAGAGATAGTACACTGCAAAAAAATGACTCTCTTAGTATTTGTGTCTTGTTTTCTAGTATAAATATCTAAACATTCTTGAATCAAGATGAATTACTGTACAAGTAAAATTACTTAAGATGATTGTTTTCTGTAAATTGTAATATTATTTAATAATATTTAATATTTTTATTTTTATTTATATTTTTTTTTTTTTGGTTTTTTCTTTAGACTTTTTGCAACCATCTTGTTTAGCCTTTGAATTCCAGATGATTTTCCTTTTTCCTTACTTTTTTTTTAAGGAAAAACGAACAATTGATTTTTTTTTTTTTTTTTTTTTTTTTTTTTTTTTTTTTTAAGAAAACAAGACTTAAAATCTTAAATAATTTTACTTGTACAGTAAATGCATCTTGATTCAAGAATGTTTAGATATTTCTTTAGACACAAATAGAGAATAATTTTTATCAGTGTGTTAAAAGTGCATTTTAGTTAATATTCGTGGTGTCCAAAATAGCACAGTTGAGTACACTTAGATGATCGTAAGAAGTACTAAAGAATGATTTTTAGTATATTAAGTCCAAAATAAGAGCGCAGAAATAGAGTATATTATGGAAGTGCACTTTTTTCACCTGGGAACATTAGGGCTTTAAACTTTACAATCAGCATCTCATCACATCCTGAAGCTGGTTTGCTTTGTGGATGATCTCTCCGAGTGTCACGGAGATCTGTTTTCACGAAGGTTTTAGAGACAGATGGTTCAGACCGAGGCGTAGGTGTTTCCCAGGCTGCTGCAGTGACGGATGGTGCTGGTTCCGCTCGAGCTGAGGATGTGCTCGGTCGAGGGTAGAGCGCTGAGCATGCTGGGTTGAACCACGCTCACCACCGCGCTGCTGCCGTCCTCCATCGCTCCCACCTGCAGCACCTGGATGACCTCCGTCTCCGCTTTCTCCCGCTTGGCCAGAGGCTCGTCAGACTCCTCCATCTCCTCGTCCAGATCACTGTCCATCTCGCTCACCTCGTCTAGCAGACACCAGAAAGCAGCAGCATGTCATTCACAACCCGCTTCACTTCAACTCTGCAATGATTCTCTTACTTTGTATTAGTGTCTAAACATTCTTGAATCAAAATGCATTTAATGTACAAGTAAAATTATTTAACATTTGTGTGACTGTGGAGCAAAAAAGTAGTAAGAATCAATTTTGTGAAATTGAGATGTATACATCATCTGAAAGCTGAATAAATAATCTCTCCATTGCTGTATGGTTTTGTTAGGAGGACAATATTAGTCTGAGATACAACTATTTGAAAATCTGGAATCTGGGGAGCACAAAAAATCTAAATATTGAGAAAATCATCTTTAAAGTTGTTCAAATGAAGTTCTTAGCAATGCATATTACTAATCAGAAATTAAGTTTTGATATATTTACAGTAGAACATTTACTAAATATCTTCATGAACATGATCTTTACTTAATATCCTAAATCGAAAATCTGTAATTTTGACCCATACAATGTATTTTTGGCTATTGCTACAAATATAATCATGCAACACAAGACTGGTTTTGTGGTCCAAGGTCACAAATTAAGTCTTGTTTTCTAAAAAAAGATTATAAAAATTGTTAGTTTTTGCTTAAAACGAGCAAAAATATCCAGCAATGGAGTTATAAAAATCATTTTAATTCAAAAGATAAACAAGTTTATTTTTCTTGCCCCATTGTCAGATATTTTTGCTTGTTTTAAGGAAAAACTAAGAAAATTTATATTTATATATTTATTTATATTAATAGAAAACAAGACTTAATATCTTAAATGCATCTTGATTCAAGAATGTTTAGATATTTATAAAAATATTTACGTAAGAGAATCATTTTTTGCAGCCAAAGTGGGACTTTAAAGAGATAGTTCACCCAAACATGAAGCTCAAGTCGTCGTTTACTCACTCTTTTGTTGTTTTAATGCAGTATTCCACAAAAGGAAATGTTTAAATAATGTCCAGTGTGCACTAGTGATATAATGGGAGCGTATGGTGATCATCATCAAGCTTTTAAAGGGTTAGTTCATCCAAAAATGAACATTCTGTCATTATTCACTCACCCTCATGTTGTTTCAAAAACCCGTAAGACCTTCGGTTCATCTTCGGAACACAAATTAAGATATTTTTGATGAAATCCGAGAGCTTTCTGACCCTTGATAGAAAGCAATACAACTCACGTTTAAGTCCCAGAAACATTGTAAGAACATCGTTAAAATAGTTATCAGTGGTTCAGAAGAACTGTTGAATGACGTTGTTTTCTTTGCACACAAAAAGTATTCTCGTAGCTTGATTAAATGGACTGTTTTACCGATGTTCTTGCTACGTTTCTGTGTAATTAATGACAGAATTTTCATTTTTGTGTAAACTATCCCTTTCAAAAAGATGCAAAAGTATCACAGATTGGTCCCATGCGACCTTAAAAGAGCCGAGGGAGTGTATGGTTTGATAAAAAAACAAACCAAAATTCAGTTTAGGTGCAGAAATGACCCCACAATAACAGACCGGTTCATAAAACTTTATATTTCACATCTTTTGAAAATCTAGCTAGATAAGCACTCGTTGTGTAAACACTAGTGATGTTACATTCAACACCGAAGCTGGTATCAAACACATTTCACATTGAAGCGCTGTATTCGAGCTGGATTCGTTTCCCCAAAAGAACGTGATTCTGTGACGTCCGAAAATTTGCCCAATAAATAAGGACTGCAGAGGTAAAATAGACAGATCACGGATTTATGTTTGATTTTTTATACTTATTTTAGTGGTAGTACACCGACACAAATAAATGACTTTGACAATGACCATTATTTATATCAAATAAATGAAAAAAATTTTAGGATCAAACTAGCAGCTGTAATGCAGGTTTGGACGGTGTTATTCATTTTATGACCAGTAGATGGCCACAGAATCCTTCGAAACTCGTTCAGCCAACAGTTCATTAAATAACATATTCAATTTCAGTGTTTTTTTCATCGTATACCCGCAGAATACTATCTGAATATATGGTACGTGTGAATGAATGGATGACCTTAGCATAAGTGTGGTTTTGGTCACAATTTCTGAAAATAATAATAATCGGCATTTTATTTGGTCTGAACCAAAGCAAGAGAACTAGCAGACTTTCCTGGTGTGAATACACCCTTAAATAGCTTGCACAGGACATTTAAAAAAAAAAAAAAAAAATTCTTTTGTTGCCTGAAATGAAAGAAAGGCATACTGTATTAAACAGCAAAAGGGTGGTAATAAGGTAAACTGACTTAATCTTCATTTTTGGGTCAACTATCCCTTTAAACAAAATGAAAATGTAGGGCAATGTAGCTTGATTTTATTTATAAAGATAAAAAAGGACAACTTATTCTACAATGGACCACCTATTAGTCTCTCTATTAGTCAGAATGACATGAGTTTATCAAATTAAGAGGGATTAGTGGTGATGTCAGCCAAAAAGGAAATCTTAATGTGTGATGATGACTCTACCAAACCTTGCCTTATGATGAAGGAACACAACAGTAGAGTGTTTGTACAGTAGAGCAATCCAGTCTCTCAAAGCAAAGCAACTAAATCTGAGAGTCCCCTACTGGGCTCGTTAGTCTGGACTGTAATTATGTAACTGTGTGTGTAATGGAGTCTCAGCTTGCAGTCTTGAGCTTACCTTTGTCGATGTTGGCAGGTGACATGGTATTCAGGTCCTGAAACTGCACAAAGAAATGTTGATTAGAGAGAAAGACTGGCTTCATGGCTCTTTACAGCTGAGCTACACAGACAGTCTGTACCTCTCCCATGACTCTGATGGGCGTCTCTCCCGTGGCCTGTGCGACGCGGTGCTCCACCAGATAGAACATGTACTCGTCGTACAGCAGCCGGATCAGGTGGAAAGAGCCGAAACTCGCCGCGCTGCGCAGGGTCAAGTCTCTGATGACCATAGAGCTGTGAGAGTCCAGCAAAGCATGCAAGTAAAAAGTAGAGCTGACACTTCGATCGTAAGGGGGTAGTTGGTTGGTCTACTTAAAAACAAGGATCTGGGGAGATCCCAGCACGGTTACAATCTACACAAACTGAACCGAGTGTGAAAAGTCTTGCCTGTAGAAGGACCACTTGAGCAGGAACTGGCGTGCAGCTTTGGGGAGGCTGGGTTTATCCTCGTACGGCTTGAGCATTTGAGTGACCACGTTGTCCAGCCAAGCTGCCCACTGTTCCAAGGAGCTCTGCTGCTGGAGGGTGGCCTTGAAGTCCTGCTCGAGGCGTTGAACTACGCCCTCTTCACACTGGCACACCCACGAGGCCTGCTCCTGTACGTCATCAACAACCGGTCAGAACATCACTGCCGTGGATCTTATAATGGACATTGTGAGGCTGGAATACGCTACACGAATTTTGCACAGATTCAAAAGTCAGATAGTTGCCAAAAGTCGGAGCCAGTCTGCAGATTTCACTGAAAACTGCGTAGTGCATGACGGGCAAAGACTCAAACCTGCTGATTTTAGAACACATTGCATCTCTTAGAAACGAGGAGGATGTTTCTGATTTTGAGTTTCTCAGTTGATAATGACGTGAAGGCCAAGTATAGGAACCCTAGTGAAAAATAAATATAATACAATTTGTGCTAAGCATACTTCAAATGCATATTTATGCACTTAATAAAAATACCCTGAAATTGTACTTTTAGTATAATAATAACCGGAAGTCTGCTAAAATTGGAACAACTAATTTTTTAACGCACTTTAATTGAGGAAGTAGTGCCAACTTAAGATATTTGATTGAGCTAAAGTGAAACTATTGCAAGTACATTTTTAATATCTTGCATTTCAGATCAAAGATCATACAATCCTCATTTATTTGTGATATTAAAACACATTTTAGGCTTGATATTAAGAAATTTTAGTAGAACTCAATTTTTTTTTGTATAAGTCAGTCTTGCCCTGCGAAGCAGTCATAAGTAGCACAGGTATATTTGTAGCAATAGTCAACAATACATTGTATGGGTCACAATTAAACATTTCTCTTTTATGACAAAAATCATTAGGATATTAAGTAAAGATCATGTTCCATGAAGATATTTAGTAAAATGTCCTACTGTAAATATATAAAAACTTAATTATTGATTAGTAATATGCATTGCTAAGAACTTCATTTGAACAACTTTAAAGATGATTTTCTCAATATTTAGATTTTTTTGCTCCCTCAGATTCCAGATTTTCAAATAGTTGTATCTCAGACAAATATTGTCCTCCTAACAAACCACACATCAATGGAGAGATTATTTATTCAGCTTTCAGATCTCAGATTCCATCTCAATTTCTAGAAAACTGACTCTTATGACTGGTTTTTGTGGTTCAAGGTCACATGTTACTAGATTTGAACTATAGAATGAAATTTATTTTTTACTAAGTAATCCATACTTAGTACCAGTCACAGCAAGGTGCCTAGTGTTTTACAGTCTATTCAGAAGTTGTGTTGTGTATTCCAGCCTTTACAAAAGAGTGCATGTTCAGAACTATGGAACTAAAGGCCAGCTTTCTCTGTCAGGATGCCATGACGTGTAAAACACACCTGCACATTGGCAAAGTCAACCCGGTTGAGATCGCTGAGCATCTGGTTGATCTGGGAGGTGTTCTGCAGCACTGCACGGGCCCGCCTGCGCCAGATGATTCAGAGACGTGTATCTGCGGAGCGTCTGAGCGAAGGCACTCACAGCGGAAACCTGCGCCAAAAGAGGAAGAACTTCTTCAAACTGGGAGTTCTACGGCAGACCAAGGCTTCTATTATCAGCTGGTAACCATCCACACTCTTACCTTGGTCTGGATCATCCTCTGGGGGATGCTGCTCATGGCGTTGGTGAGCCAGCTCTCAAGGCTTTTGGCAAAATTACGGATGGCTTGAGTCAAGGCACCTGTGGAACACAGACGGAGGTTTAGATTTACACTGAATAGAGGACAGGCAAGAACAGTAAGATTGTTTTTTTTTTTTTAATAGAAGTCTCTTCTGCTCAACATGCCTGCATTTATTTGATCCAAAGTACAGCAAAATCGTCAAATATTTTTACTATTTAAACTAATTGTTTTCTATGTGAATATCTGTTAAACTGTAATTTATTTCTGTTATGTACAGCTGTATTTTCAGCATCATTACTCCAGTCTTCATTGTCACATGATCTTCAGAAATCATTCTAATATGATGATATTCTGCTCAACAAACATTTATTATTAGTATTATTATGGGGTTGAAAACAGCTAAGTAGAATTTTTTCAGGTTCCTTTTATAAAATAAAGAGTTGAGCAGAACAGCATTTATCTGAAATTTTTTTTTGTAACATTATAACTGTCTTTAATCATCACGTATCATCAATTTAAAGCATCCTTGCTAATAAAAGTATTAATTTCTATAATTTTATTATAGAATCTGTGTATAATGTTACTGGTATAGTTTATAATGTTACAAAAGCTTTTTATTTCAGATAAATGCTGATTTGGATTTTTCTATTCAAAGAATCCTGAAAAAAAAAAAAAAAAAATGTACTCAACTGTTTTCAACATTGATAATAATCAGAAATGTTTCTTGAGCAGCAAATCATCATTATTAGAATGATTTCTGAAGATCATGTGACACTGAAGACTGGAGTAATGATGCTGAAAATACAGTTGAACATATACACTTATAAATAAATTACACTTTAACATGTAATCAAATAGAAAGCAGTTATTTTAAATAGTAAAAAATATTTCACAATATTGCTGCTTTTGCTGCATTTTGGATCAAATAAATGCAGGCTTGTTGAGCAGAAGAGACTTCTTTTTCTCGTTCAAACTCACGCATCAGGACTCAATATAAGGACGGCCTGAAGGCAAAGGCGAGCGTAAAAGGTGCTCAGGATTGTTGACGGAGCTGTTGAGTGCTGTGTGAGAAGTTGTATTCTGTGAAAGAAAACTAATAAACCTAATGCTGCCAAAGAAAAATAAAAGTAGTGCTCACTGCTCCTGACTAAATATCCTTCGTAACATCAATAATGATTTATCTATATTTAATTTATACAGTGAAGACTATGCAGTTATTTTATATTTGATTATTACATTTCTGTACCTGAAAGCAGTTCTAGAGCTCATGTTCATGTATGTTATATATTTTGGTTGCATTTGTGAGTTAATAAAGATGTAGATGGTTGTTTAAAATAGGTATATAATGTCATAATATCGATTAATCGATTGATATACTCCTGTATCAAATCGTATCATATAATTTTTTTGAGATATCTGCAAATATCGTATCGCTGGGTATGAGAATCGATATCGTATCGAGACGAATGCTCCGATTTACACCCTAGTTTAAAGTATCTCAACTGTACAGAACACTGAAAGAAAAGAGTTTCATGCTAATCCACAATGATCTGTGCCTTTTGCGGCTATGACTATGAAGAAAGACTCACTAGGAATGGGTCTCAGTACATCAGGGATGAGGATCTCCACGAGGGCCTGATACATCAGGTGATCACAGGTGTTCATCCACTTTAGCACTGCCTCGTTTCCACAGAGCAGAACCAGTCCGGTCCGCGGCAGGCGGCCCTCGATCTCGCTCAGACCACTTAATCAAAAATAATTTATTTTAACATTACGGTCACATTTTTGTTTTTTGATAGTCCACTTTAGACATTCTACTAACAGTAACTTTGCAACTACATGTCAACTAGCAGTCATTAGAGTATTAGTAGACTGTCTGCTTTATTTTGATGGGTCCACAACATACAACACACTGATTGAGAGAAAAACTTTGTCAACTTATTCTACTAACCCTAAACCTAACCTAACAGTCTACTCTTAGTAAGTTGACGTAGTTGCAGATGAATGAGAATGAGCTGACATGTAGTTGCAGATGAATGGGAATGAGCTGACATGTAGTTGCAGATGAATGAGAATTAGCTGACATGTAGTTGCAGATGAATGAGAATGAGCTGACATGTAGTTGCAGATGAATGAGAATTAGCTGACATGTAGTTGCAGATGAGAGAGCTGACATGTAGTTGGGGATGAATGAGAATTAGCTGACATGTAGTTGCAGATGAATGAGAAATAGTTGACATGTAGTTGCAGATGAATGGGAATTAGCTGACATGTTGCAGATGAATGAGAATTAGTTGACATGTAGTTGCAGATGAATGGGAATTAGCTGACATGTAGTTGCAGATGAATGAGAAATAGTTGAATGTAGTTGCGATGAATGAGGTTGACATGACATGTTGCAGATGAATGGGAAATAGTTGACATGTAGTTGCAGATGAATGGGAATTAGCTGACATGTAGTTGCAGATGAATGAGAAATAGTTGACATGTAGTTGCAAATGAATGGGAATTAGCTGACATGTAGTTGCAGATGAATGAGAATTAGCTGACATGTAGTTGCAGATGAATGAGAAATAGCTGACATGTAGTTGCAGATGAATGAGAAATAGTTGACATGTAGTTGCAGATGAATGAGAAATAGTTGACATGTAGTTGCAGATGATGAGAAATAGTTGACATGTAGTTGCAGATGAATGAGAAATAGTTGACATGTAGTTGGCAGATGAATGAGAAATAGTTGACATGTAGTGCAGATGAATGAGAATTAGCTGACATGTAGTTGCAGATGAATGAGAAATAGCTGACATGTAGTTGCAGATGAAATGAGAATTAGTTGACATGTAGTTGCAGATGAATGGGAATTAGCTGACATGTAGTTGCAGATGAATGAGAAATAGACGTAAGTTGCAGATGAATGAGAAATAGTTGACATGTAGTTGCAGATGAATGAGAAATAGTTGACATGTAGTTGCAGATGAATGAGAAATAGTTGACGTAGTTGCAGATGAATGGGAATTAGCTGACATGTCGCTGCAAAGTTGCTTACAGTTAGTAGAATGTCAAATGTGGACTACAAAAATACAGTGTAACCAATATTGCTTGTTTAATCTAATAAACTTGATGAAACATCAAAGAGGTAGGTAACAAGAGTAACTCACCTGTTTTTCAGTGATGGGTGACGCCCTCTACGGAGCTGGCTGGATGGAGAATAGCGCCAGAAAGTCTGCCACAAGTTCTCGATAGATTGAACTGAAGGTTCACCCACTACGTCCAAAATGGCCTACGTGTGAAAATGGTAACAACAACTTTAAACTTGACCTCAATGAGCTGAGAATAGGCCTTTATCACACTTCTGCGTGTTCGTAGGGCAGATGTTTTTCAATTATAGTAGGGATGTAATGATTCACTCACTCACGATTTGATTCACAATTTTGATTTCATGATTCAATTCAATTCACTTTTCTTTTTTTTTTTACAAAATGAGATTTAAGAAATTATAAATTAAATGTGTCCTTTTATTATTGCTTGGACAAAATGCTGCACATTTCTTTGTGAAATTGAAATATAACTATAATAATATACTAATATAGCACTTGCATATTATTGCTCTTTTGTTGGTTTTGATTGCTTCTATTGTCCTCATTTGTAAGTCATTTTGGATAAGTGTAAATAACAAAACAAAATAAAAATTTAAAACCAATCCAAATCAAATAAGTAACAAGAAAAGTAAGATCTCTTCATACAAACAAAATAAGGCTTCGTCTGTGCTCTTTCCATTTAAAATTAGAGGGAACCACTGCATTTAAATCACGATCCAAACAAAGATGCTGCATACATGCAACACAAGCAATTTTAAATCCAAATTCAAAAATTTTGAAGCAAATACAGAATAATTTGACTTCAGTTTTGTAAAACTATAATATGTAAAAAAAAAAATATCTGCATGAAACAGAAACAGCAGACGAACTGAACGAGACGCAGATTCAGTCTCTGCCAGCAGGTGGAGTCTTAAAGCGTTTTCTTGGTTCCCCCGCTGTAAACAAAGCACTTATGAACAATGCAAGCAGGTGGAGCTTAAAGCGTTTTCCTTGGTTACCGCTCGTAAACAAAGCACTTATGAACACTGACAGCTTTTTTTTTGATCTTAAGCTTGTTTCCTTGCAGCAGGTGGAGCTTACCGCTTGTAAACAAAGACATCTAAGCACACCTCTTTACGAACACTACAGCAGGTGGAGCTTAAAGCGTTTCCTGTGATACCCGAGTAAACAAGCAAAGCAACACTGACGAAGGTGAACACTGCAGCAGTCCGGCCCTTAATTTTGCGTTTCCTTGGTTAACGCTGTAAAACAAAGCACTTACGAAACACTGCAGCAGGTGGAGCTTTACAGCGTTGTACTTGCGGTACCGCTGTAACCCAGGCCACTTCGAACACCGCAGCAAGGTGGGGGAGCTTAAAGTGTTTCCTTGGTTACTGCACTTGTAAACAAAGCAGCGCTTGCAATTAATGAACTTTGAATATGTCTTCATACAGACGAGAATATCTGCATGAACAGAAACATCAGATGAGCGTGAGACGAGACGCCCCCCAAGAATTAACTCTCTGACAAAGCAGGTGGAGGCTTAAAGCGTTTTCTTGCTTACCCGCTCGTAAAAAAAGCACTTATGAACACTGCAGCGGTGGATCTTAAAGCCTGTTTCCTTGGTTACCGCTGTTGTAACCAAAGCACTTATGAAACACTGCCCAGCAGGTGGAGCTAAAGCGTTTCCTTGGTTACCGATGTAGAACCAAAGCAATTACGAACACATACAGGAGGTGGCAGGATTAAAGCGTTTCCTTTGTTACGCGCAGTAACCACAAAGCATCTTACCCCCGCCAACCCAATGCAGGCAGTGTGGAGGCTTAAGAATCTCCTTGGTTTACAGACTTTTTTTTTTTTTTTCCTTGCTTAATACATATTTAAGCACTTACGAATCAACCTGCAGTCTAGGTGGCGCTGAAAGCGTTTTCCTTGGTTTCACCGCTGTTAAACAAAGCACTTTAACTGACACACTGCAGCAGGTTGGACAGCTTCAAAGCGTTTCCGTTGTGTTTAAGCTGGTAAAAAACAAGCACCTACTAACACTGCAGCAGGTGGGTTTTAGGCTTAAAGTGTTTCCCCTTCGGTTCCCCAAACCCAGCTGTAAACATAGCACTTTATGAACACAACTGCAGCAGGTGGCGGCTTCAAAAATAAAGCGTTTTCTTGGTTATTAGTCCAACTTCTGTAAACAAAATTAGCTACTTCATTACGAACACTACAAGCAGGGGGATCTTTAAAAAGAAAAAAAGCGGTTTTCCCTGGTTACAGAACCAGCAGTAACAACGCACTTCGGGGGGAACAAAAAAACTGCAGCAGGCAGGCGCTTAAAGCGTTTCCGCTTGTTACCGCTGTTAAACAAAGCACTACGAAAACTGCAAGCAGGTGGAAGCTTTAAAAGGTTTCATTGGTTAACCGCTGTTAAACAACGCACTTACGAACACTGCAGCCTGTGGAGCTTAAGCTTCTCGCTTGGTTACCCGCTGTAAACATAAGCCGCGCTTGTCACTTATGAACGTTAATAGGGCTTCTACAGAGTCAAGATGAAAAGAAAAAAAAAAACCATCTAAAACACTTTTATACAAAGTATAGTAAGTTCCCCTCCTACAACACATTCATATCAACGCCTACCTCTAAATGAATCGCCATTTTGTTTTAATCATCAAACCGATTTTGAATCGTCACATTTTTGAATCGATTTTCAACCAGTCTCGGGGTTAATCCTTACAATCCCTACTACTTGGGGGGGCATTCAGTATATATAAAACTGTTTCAAATATTGATTTTTATTGCTAAGTCCAAACAAAACTGGCGTCCTGTAATTTGGTAATAATGCAGGTGGAAATGCCTGTACGCTACGAAATGGGAGCGGATATGGCGACACGCGGACTGTGATAAAGGGTCTATTGGAGCGTAACGATGTCCTAAACGACTGACTCGCGCAGTGCTCTCTGTACAGCGTTCTGAAGGGCGTTGAGTCCTCTGAAAATCCGACGCCTTCCACAGGCTCTACGAGGTCAAGTTCAGCTTAAAAAACTCTGGCAGAGCTCTGGACCCGTCTAATGGGGCCATGGGGAAATTCAGAAAAGCTCTGTTCTATAAACACGAAGGTGCGCGACACCGTCTCCAGTGATTTTTTTGCGTTATGTTTACCGAGGAACTGCTGATGATGCGGCTTTGAGCGATGAAGGTCTGCTCTGCAGCGCTGGTGGGTGTGCTGCCCCCGCTGGAGAAGCTCTCTCCCTGAACGCCGTCGATCTTCGGTACGGGCTTAAATCTAGAGAAGAGGACAACAAGAGATGAGCCCTGTTCAGAAACAAAATTAGCTACATTATAACTGAAATGGATAGCAACAAACTTTACACAGGTGTTACATTTATAGGGCCCTATGAAATCCGTTTAAATTTGTATTTATTTATTTTTTCAAATTCCCTTTTAATTTTTTTTATCTAAAGCGACTTGCATTGCTTTTAAGGTACAAATTTGATCAGTTCATATGCATTTCCTAGAAATGAACCCTTGACCTTTGTGTTGCTATCGCCACGCCTCTTCTGTTGGAACACTACTAGCACACACTGACACTCGTGAGAACAGCGCTACAGATCTCTTTCCTGTGGTTTGACAGAGACTACAGTACCTCTGCTTCTGTTGGACGGGCTGCTGTCTCAGTGCCATGTCCTGCATGTCCTCCTGCAGACGGTTCAGAGGAGGAGTCCGGCTCACGCGAATCCCAGTAATAGTGATATTTAGAGTTCCCTCTAAAAATCACGGTGAGAAATGAGACTGCTGTGATAAATGCAGCTGTGTAGAACAGAACAGAACTGAGTAGAGGTGTAACGACACACGTATTCATATGACACGCCTCGGTACGAGGCTTTCTGTTCGGTAGCGCATTCACAAACCGAAACAATTCAATTTGTTTGGGCTAATCCGATTACATTCGGAAAATAAAAAGAGATTAAAGTGTGTGAAATATAAAGTTTTCAGTGCCACTGTGCTCAAAAACGACATGCTGTCTGCCCCGAGATAACCCTCCCTTGCTGGTGTTTGCTTTTACTATTAAATTAAAATTACAATTAATTGCCCCCGCAATATTATCGCATATCAAATACGTTTCTTCTCATTTTTTGCACTATATGTACGGGCCACATGAGAAATATTAAGGGAATAAAATGAAAACCGTTAGTGGTACACTACCGGTCAAAGTTTGGGATCAGACCGATTTTTTATGTTAATGTTTTACATGAGTCTCTTCTGCTCATCAAGGCTGCATTTATTTGATCAAAACTAGAGTAAAAAATTATAATATTGTGAAATATTATGATGTAAAATAACGTTTTTGTATTTAATATAAATGAATTTCCGCATCATTTACTCCGGTCTTCAGTGTCACATGATCTTCAGAAATCATTCTAATACTGATGATTTCTTATCAGTGTTGACAACTGTGTTCTGCTGCTTATATTTTGGAACTTGATGATACGTTTTTTCCAGGATTATTTGATGGAATAAAAGTTAAAAAGAAGAGGCATTTATTTAAAACAGAAATCTTTTTCTAACAATATCCACTACAGTTCAAAGTTTGAGGTCAGTACATTTTATGCTTTCTTTTTTTGAAAGAAATTAAAACTTTTAATCAGCAAAGGATGTGTAAAATTGTTAAGAAGTGATAGCAAGATTTACATTGTTAGAAAAGTATTCATATTTTTTGAATAAATGCTGTGTCTTTAACTTTTTAGTCATACAAAGAATCCTGAATATCGTAATCCGCAGTAACTGTTGCTAACAAAATTGATAATCTAATATAAATAAATCAGCATATTAGAATGTTCCTTTCTGAAAGATCATGTGACACTTTAAAATACTGGAGTCATGATGCTTATGGAAATTTCAGCTTTGCTATGCACAGAAATAAATTATAATTTATATGATATTAAAATAGAAAACCATTATTTTATAATTGTAATTTAACATTTTGCAAGATGTTTTTTTTGTTCTGCATTTTTCGATCAAATAAATGCAGTCTTGATGAGGCAGAAGAGGACTTTTGAGCGCTATTGTGTTCTTTACTCGACTCGTGTAACTCTTGTGCAAAGTTTGCACGTTTGCTTTGTGTGTGATATCACACCTTTAAAACAGAAGCTATTTTAGTGAACCGTTACACCTCTAGAACTGAGCGTGTGCGTGGCTGATTTTACCGGTGGCCCAAGCGTCGGTATGCTGCAGACCCCCTGAAGATGGAGGCGGAATGAGCTTCCCCGAAAGTGACGCAAGCATTGACCGGGTCCAGCTTCTTGCTCCTGACAGTGGCGCAGGGTACGTTGGACTGTAAAGCGTGGAGCGCGGCATGACTCCCAACCTTCTGCTGTCCGTCGTAATTATCCAGGAGCCAATTGCAGCTGTGGAGAACAGCTGCATTCATCATATAAAGTTGCACATTTCTTTTACAAAAAAAAAATGGCATCTTGGTGTTCTAACGAGAATGGAAGGAAGGAAAGGAAGTCACAGATTTGGCAATGACAACAGTGCTGGACGAAACATCTGCACCAGTACAACAGTTAATTATTACCAAATGCTGAATGTATGCACATGGAAGAACAACACAAATAAACGATGCATATCCATGCCTTTTTTAAAAAGTCCCCACTGAAAATAACATGTATTTACTTTAGAAAGTTGTTCCGGAATTGATAATGTGACTCTTTTGAATGGCACCGTGAAGGAAAGAGAGAAAGCGAAGCCAGATCGTAGCAAAGCTGTGCATGTTCACAACTTACATGACTGTTGAGCAGCGAACTGTCTCTGACTGGACAAACCTTCAGACTTTTTGAGCGGCTCAATCGCCATTTCAATCTGATAGACCAAAGAGCCAAAGTAACTCCAAGGAGAACAAAAACAAAAGGGGGTGGGGGGATAAATTCAACATGAAGGCTGTTAGCGACAGAGAGCTGAAGCAGCTAGTAAATAGACCCGACTAAAGCATCCCAGCCACCAAAAACCACACCTACCAGCCCCTGCAACCGGCGGAATATATTCATTATGAATCCAGATTTTGTTAACTTTCGTTTTAACAAACAGGTAGGAAAACCCCTCAACACCCGATTGATGCACTCTGACTGGATCTAGACTGTCTGTGACATGCAAGAAGTATCTGGTATTTTTTTACAAAATGTCCTTTGTTTCATTAACATCTAAGTGCACAACACAAAGCTGGCTGAAAATGGACAAAAAATACCCTTTGTTTTAATGATGCTCAACAATTAAAAACGACCCTTTATTTATTCTTTAGGAAATTCATTTATTTAAGATTCGTTAGATCAGTAAAATGTGGTTTTCACATCAAGGAAATAAAACCACTGAAAGGTTCCTTTGGAACTAGCAATGGTCTTTCTGTAGCATCACTGTGAAAACCCAATTTGGAACATTTATTTTTTAAGAGCACAGTAGCAGAAAGCTCCACAGCATTTTAGAACAGACCCATTACTCCACAAAAAATCTGCTGATTTACTTCAATAGTTAAAAGCAATATATGTGACCCCTGGAGCACAAAAAAAACCAGTCATAAAGGGTACCATTTTTTTAATTGAGATGTATTACTCATCTGAAAGCTGAATACAATAATCTCTCCATTGATGTATGGTTTGTACGGAGGACAATATTTGTCTGAGATACAACTATTTGAAAATCTGGAATCTGAGGGAGCAAAAAAATCTAAATATTGAGAAAAATCATCTTTTAAAGTTGTTCAAATGAAGTTCTTAGCAATGCATATTACTAATCAAAAATTAAGCTTTTGATATATTTACAGTAGGAAATGCCAAAAATATCTTCATGAACATGATCTTTACTTAATATCATTAATGATTTTTGTCATAAAAGAGAAATGTATAATTGTGAACCATACAATTTGGTATTGTTGGTTCATTGCTACAAATAATATTTGGTGATGCTGATGACTGCTTCTGTGGCTGGCAGGTTCAGAGTAAGTTCAGCATGTTTTTTGAACACTGGTCGCAGCGCTTTCTGTGATTGGAGCTCACCGTATGGGGAGGCTCTCAGTGGTCTGAGCCGTGCTGTGAGGGGGCGGAGCCATCCATGGAGTTTCCCTCCTAATCAGATACGCCGCTGAGCTGCTGATGATCTGGCCTCCTGACAGCCCCATGGCCAGAGCGCCGTTCCCGTTGCCGTTGCCTGGCCATACTGTGAGGCTTCACCTGAGCCGAGGCGCTCTGGGCGTGATCGAAAGTAGTTCCCCCCCGCTGTTCTGGCTGGGACAGCTGCCACGTTCTTGAGTATGAATACGCCCGTTCTGCCGATTTTTAAAACAAGAGCGCTCGCAGACACGGCTGCTAGCTGGTTTTTTCACTCAAATGAGTTCTGACTACTTTTAAAATTATATCAGCGACATACTGCTTTCTTTAATTGACCTCGCGAAACATAAGTCGGGTCTTGATGGGTTCGGTGATCCTTTCAGCTTAAGGTGAGAGTGCTTGTTTCCATGGAAAACAGAAATCACCAAAGCATAATCTATTTTATAGAGAACATTGCTTTTGATTGCCATTCTGAAATGTGTTTCTCCATTCGGCTGATGACATTTTATTTATAATAGCCAATTTAAAAGATCTTAGCTTCTTGCTGTGTTTTGAGGTGAATTTCTAAATATGAGCGAGTGCCGAATGTTAACTGAGGACCGCGGGAACAGAGAGAGAGAGAGAAGGAGAAAAGCAGAGACAGCATTAGTAACCCAGAAGCACTTAGGAGGACAGGTTTTGCAGGCTTGGTGATTCACGGGGCCCTTCCTTTTTTATTAGCTATATGTCATTCTTGGAATATACAAAGCAGGATGCAGGACGTCCCATTAAAAACCATTTATTACCAACATACCTCAGTTCTGTTAGTGAGATCTCTGTTACTTACTTACTCGACACTTGTCAACTACAGCCCATTGATAACCATAAAGGGAAAAGAATGAATCCTAACCGGCACTTTCATTTTTCACACGAGTTCGATCTGCAAGTTCTCAGTTTTATTTTTTGCACTACACCGTTCTAATGCACAAGGAATGTCTACCTTTGTGTTGATAAAGATGTGACGTTCAAGTGGAAGAGGAAACAAGCAGAAGATAGATGGGATTGAACTTTCTTAACTTGAGGCGGGGACGATGGTTTTCAGAAAAGGAGTTATTATTCAATGCACTGAGTACGCACGGAATTAAAGACGGGGCCAACAGTCAGGACACATCCATGTTACAATTCAGCAAGCAAGTTAAGGAGGAAAAAGAAATCGAGATGGAAAAGCAGCACCTGAACTACTAAAGAAAACCCTGTGAAAGACTAGGAAATAAACCGATTGGAGACTGCTTATAGTCTGCGTGCTATCTATGTTTGCCCACCCCAATGGGACTAGCAAGCCCAGAACCTGGAAACGCTGCTGTCTGTTTCATTGTTTTACAGAACATTTATAGATAGATACTACTCTCCCCTCCACCCATTTATAGATTAATATAATACCTTACGGTTCGGTTGTTTATAACTTCACTCATTCTGAATCTGAATCACCTTGACTCTTGAGAATTTGTTTTAAAGCACTTTCCTCAGATATTTCTGAACACATAATATGTATAAGACAAGTTTGTAGAAGATGTGGCTGTAGTTCATGCATCTTTTCTGCAAAGTTATTTAACAAGTGATTGTTTAACATTTACATCATGTTGACATCTTCATGTGTGCTGCACTCGGAGTAGAGTTTTCTTTAACAAGAGGGTTAATAAAGAACAAGTTACTTGAATCATGTTTAGTCAGCATTTTCAAGCTTGACTGATGGGGTTTTTAAAAATCCAGAATCGTGTCAAAAAGTTGACAGTATGTGGACCACCTCCTGCATTTGCACCCTTTAATGGTCTGTCCAAAAGCACTTATCAGTATTTGTGCTCACAACTTACATATAGTTCATTGCAGAAATCACACCAGGGAGCTGCGGTAATGCATTGACGCTCATAAAAACACACGAACTACATCCATGTGTTTCCATTGGTGTAAACGGCGTGTGTTTTTTACCTCAACTGAGAAAACGTACTGTGCACCTGTGAAGTTTGATACACATGCTGGGGACCTGTTGAACAGTCTCATGCTGCCTAGAAAAACACACCGCAATACGACAGTTCACACCGACAGTGACTCGACACGCCTCCATAAAGACCGGGAGAATATATAAATAAGTGGTTTCAGTAGCAGCTTTGCAAGATGATAGTAAAGCACAGCAGTCTATTACATTTATTACGTAAGCAACACAACGGCTTTCATCAAGATCCACACACATATAGTAATGGACCTTTTTCACATTTCCATGGCTCTCAGAAGCTAAAGTCCTCTTAGTTGGTTGATGTTGTTATATCGGTGGTAGTAGTACTAAAAAATATATTTTTTTTATTTTTATTTTTCCTAATAGCAAAGAAAAAAGGAAAATAGTAAGATTTGTTGTAGGATTTTTTTAATTAAATTTGCCATCTCTGTCAGCTGTTGTATTAGAAACACTCATACAATTTTAATGCCAAAGTCATAAAAACACAAACTATAGTGTTATAAATGCACATTCAATAGGCTATTTTAAAGATGAAAATATAAAAGATTGTGCAAACCAGATGTTATTAAACCTGTGTGGAACAAAAACAAAAAACGTTTTTTTTTTTTTTTTATAATTACAATTCATCCAAAATTTTTCTCGCCCTTTTATTAAGTTAAAATACAATTGAAAATAAAAACATGGCTCATTCGTTTATGAACTGGATAACTCCTCTCTCTCGGCTGTGTGTTTGTTATTGCTTAGCAAATACAATAGGAGATATGTTTAGGAAGCTCCATCTACCTCAGCATCACCTCAAAGGAATGGTTGACCATGAAAAAAAAATGACCATTTGCTGAAAATTATCCACAATGTTATGGACTGCAGGACTCTTTATTTTAGCCGAAGCAACAGTTTAAAGTTACAAAGCCGCCTTAATGCTGGATGTGTTCTCATCTTTTGTCTTCTCCAGATGTTCACTGATGGACTGGAGTGCTGTGGATTACTTGTGGGATTATTGTGGATGTTTTTATCAGCCGCTTTGTTTGACTCTCATTCTGATTCCGGCACCCATTCACTGAAGAGCACAGAGATTTTCATTTTTGGCTGAACTATAATAGCTTGTTAGACCTCACCTGTTGCTGATTGGACACCTGAGACGCCACCTGCTGGACACTGACCGCAGACGGCACAGGCACGCTGGTCTGGAGCGGCACGTTGGACGTGGGAGTCAGCGCCTGCCTCTGGGGTCTGCATGACAGGGCCTTTGAGACACAAAATCACCATCATTCACAAATGCATCACCTAACTTTAACACTTAGTGCTAGAGCTTTGATCACTAGTAATGTTTCCATCCAGTGAGTTGAAGAGAACAAAATCATCACTTCCTGATTAACTCTTTGATGCCAAACACTGAATTTTCAGTGTTTTCACTGTTATACACTAGGGGGCGCTGTTACACATCTCCTGAATGAGTCTAGAATCACTCGATCAAAAACACAGACCATGAAGACACAGAAGCGAGCATCTCATATGGAAGCATATACATATGAAAAATAATGTGATCATCAACACTCAACGGCGTAGATAAATGAAAAAAAACAGCCTGATGCTAGCGAGGAAGTGTGGATCCAGAAAGTGTTAAAGGACTGTGAAGCTTTTGGGAGACATTACTGCAGCTTCACTTTGATAATATCACTGAATATGATCCAGATGTAGTGTCTGATAAAAACCTCAGCTTTTTGCTGAAAATGTTGCTTTTTTTTATGAAACCTTCCTACATTCTGCTGTGGGTTGAAAAAACAATGCTTTGAAGCTGGAATGCGGAAGAAAAAACATTTTAATTTATTTATTTTTAAGTGAAGGGGTCTTTATTTAGATGTATTGCAGCAAGTTCATATATTCATACAACAAAATATCTTGGAGGCCATGAAATTTTTTAGTGAAAATCAGCAAAAAATGATCTTGGCATTTCCATCCAGGGTTTTTTTTGTTTGCGCGAATATCCCAAAATGCACATACAAAATAGGTGGATGGAAAAATATAGTCATAAGTGTATGCTTTGTCTTGGCAAATGCTACCAAAACTAATTCTTCATCATACTGAACACTAATAAAAACCCTTGAGGGCAAAGAGGACTATATATATATATATATATATATATATATATATATATATATATATATATATATATATATATATATATATATACATATACATATATGTTTTTTTTAATCAGTCCAGGGTTCATTTCCTGTCCTCTGACGTGGCAGTGGATTCTGCTTGCACAAGCACACGCAGCGTCTGATGTGGACCTGGGGTCCTCTGTGAGTGTTCTGGGACAGGGTCAGTGAGTGGAGATCTATACTGCCTCGTCTCTAAAGCAAGTAAGTAATAAATGTAGTTAATATTTAACCGTCGCTCGACACAGGTTTGCATTATACTACAGTTAGGCCTTTTAAGCTGATGAGATTTCAAAAGCAACAACTCAGCTTGAAGCTTATTGACGTTACCCCTCCTTAAACGTTGACCGTATTGCGAAAATCATTAATGTTAGAAAATAGTGTGATGATCCTAGTTTTTATTGGTTTTGGTTGTTGTTTTGTCAAGTTGCATTTGCGAAGAGTCGTATGCGGCAATTGTAAACAAGCCGTGGTGGTCGGATTAACTTATGTGAGGACGGTTTCTAAAGACATTCAGTTACGCTTTGTACATGACTGAGCAGCGGCGCTCGGACTGCACAACGCAGCCCAAGGCTTCTTAGCTGCAAAAGTTTCCATGATCAGGTCTCTGCAGGTTAAATTACCCCTCGTGCCTCCTGACGGAGACATGGTGGGCGAGCATTCTTCTCCCCAGAGCTCCCGGCCACCTCCTCTTCCTCTGTTCCTCATTCACCTGAAGGGTGCAGGTGGTGTTGTGTTCAGTTCACCTCCCCCTCAGCCCTAAACCGTCTGATTTACCCAGCATTCCTGACACTCACACATAATCACCGCCACTTTCCAATGCACACTGCACTAGCAGTAGTCCAACAGACTTCATCCAGAACACGCTTAAACTATTCAGAGATACCATTTCTAATTCGTTTTTTATGCCAGTTTGGATTGACATTTTTTTATGCTACTCTTAAGGGGGTCATATGATGCTGCTAAAAAATAACATTATTGTAATGCAATGTGTTTATTTTTCACATAATGTACATTATTGTTGTTTCCTCTATGCCCCGCCTTTCTGAAACACGTTGATTTTTACAAAGCTCATTTGTCTAAAAAGCGAGGTGTGCTCTGATTAGCCAACTATCCAGTGCATTGTGATTGGCTGAAATACCTCAAGCGTGTGAGTATTCACCATCTGGTGATGGGCCCTCCCGGCACGACGAGACAAAACCAATAAAACCCATTACAAAGCGAGGCATTTGTTGCATCCAGTGGGGACTTAATTACTGATTATAATGTCTTTTTTTTATGCGTTGTGTTGCGTGTATGCGTGCGCGTAAACATAAAACCATGTCTGCTTTGTGATCAGGAGAAACAGCGAATAACAAGCTCTACTCTACACTGCTTAAAACTCATGTTTGAATCATTATTGGCAAATTCCTTTAATAAGTAAAGCGCACTTACAGGCTGAGAGTCTTAAGCGCCAGACTGTCCTTGCAAAGATGGAACTGATCCACTTTATAGAAACAGACACCAGTATTGTAGGCTACTCTTCCAGTAAATAGTCCTCATCCTCCATAAAATGTGCTGCACACATCTGAATATTTGGGTTGAACTGTTCTGGAACAGTGTTGTAAATACAACTTAACCATTGATTTCTAGTCCTGTCCTCTTTTGGGAGGCCAAACAAAGTAGTTTTGGTTTCACAACGAAACACACACAGCGCCTGGCTACACAACATTGCGGCGGTGGCAACAGAGATACAGAAGTAACGCCGGCTTTCTTTGCGTGAACATTTGGGTGGTGTTTAGGGCTGTGTATTGCCAAGAATACACTCATCTGATCTCAGATCAGACTGAGGACGTTTTCATTTTCAGGTGAACTGTTCTTGAATGTGGTTTCAGAGCTGGTTTCCGTGTCTAAAGATCCTTTTACAGGAAACTGATGACATTAATACTTTTATACCATTACTCATCTCTGTTTTTAGAGCACACATCATGTTCCTGTGATGGTCATGTTATGATTGAGATGAACTGGAACGATGTGAACATTGAAAGCCATATGAGGTGAACATGATGGAAATAGATGTCCGTATTATCAGAGCTTGTGTTTTTCTCTGTAAGATGAAGACTTACTCCTTTACTCAGCTTGCATGTCTGGAGGGAGTTCAGATGACGATCAATACTTCTGTTACGCTTGATTTTTGAATTCTGTTTGAAACAACAACAGGGAAACGTTCTGAATATGAAGAGCATTTCTCATATTTAGAAGTTGAATCAAATACAGTATAATATTAAGTTGATTTTTAAGTCTTGTGTATTTCATATTCATCTTCACAGAAAATGTTTTTGCACTTGTGCTTTTCATATCAGAGCAAAAAATCGTAAAGCAGGGTATGTTTAGACCAGGTCTACATTTGATCCATCAGGAATTGATTTTGATTCGGAAAAAAAAAAAATACTTAGGCGTGTTAGTGAACATTAACCAGCCACCGTATTAGTAGTTTCAGAGCCGAACATTATATGTGAGATTTTAAAACTAGAAACAGCACTTATTTTTAAGCTACAAAAAAGCAACATAAACTAAATAAAAATATTTACTAAAAAATAAGATTCCGTTAGATTTTGATAAAATACATAGGTTTAAACATTCCTTTGGATAATGTTAGACTTCGTTTATGTGTTTTAAAAATCCTCACTGTAGTAGTAATGAAACATCACTAAATCTTCATCTTATATTATTATATATTTGTGTAAACGACGTTTTGTAACGATACGATCTGTTCGTCTCTCCATGTTAACTCCAATATAATTCAATTAGCATTAACGTTAGTAATTCAGTGTGACGTACGTCTCATTATATTCATGAGGTGGGCGTGGCCCGCTAATTTAAACCGGGGTGTGGCTCATTAAGAAACGCTTTTCGGCTGAGACTATACAAACATCGAGGTCTCGTTCATTAATTAAGGTAAAACCAACTAATGTTAAACAGTGATGTACCTCTTACAAAACATTCAAATAGCTCTGAAGAGAATATAGTATATTATATGGCTGCTGTACTCGTGTTTTTTATCTTATGGATTCTGGTCAGTTCTAGGTTAAATGAGTCTTTTTTCCCCTTTAATTACTTACAGTTTGCTGTTCGGAACTAATGTGCTTCCTCCTGATTAATATTAGGGTTAAACATTAATAACCCTAAAACAAATGTCACTGATGAATCTGTGATGAGGGTAGAGAAAAAAGACTAGAGAAATACAGCCATTAAAAAATAACTCGGGAACATTTTCGTCATTAAACTGATCTTCTCATGAGAGTAAATAAAAACATAGTTCTAGACATCTTTTAGCTTTTAGCTAATTTTAAAGAAAAACTACTTAATTGCCGATTAATCGACCACCTAAATTAAAGGTTTTTAAAATATACATTTATATCACATTCAATCTTCAAATTAATGTACTAAAGAACACATAGACAGTATATTTTAAATATCGGTTTAATGGCATCTTTTATTTATTATTTATTTTTTTGACTGAAGGTCAGAATCACTGGAGAACAATATGTCTCTTAAAAATTGTATTTCCTTCAATATTATTGACTATAGCCATTCAACATTACAGTATAATTGAGAGATATCACTTCTAACATTTATTAGACTTTAAAAAATAACTTCTATTATAAGTGAACTTAAAACAGTCTTTCACATAAACCCACTGTAATCAATGTCATGGTGTGCCCTTCAGCAGAAATATACAGAAACTGTAATTAAAGTTATCAAACACTAAATCCTCAATTAAAAAGATGAATCCTTTAAAGCTATAAAAGTTCTTGATTTCTTATTTCTCTTTTCTTCCCCTCTTTGATTAATAGACATCACAGCAGCTGGTTATTAGTTTATTCGGCTGCTATCACCTCTAAGAGCTTCAACTCTGACGCCACTATTTTTTAACCTTATTATCAAAATTTCTTTAGAATTTCCAACAGTTCACAGATGTTCTCATTTTTCCGTTCCACAGATTAAAAACAACAGCGTTTCAGGTTTGGAGCGACGTGAGTGGTGAGTCATTTTTAACGACAGTGAACACAACAAGGTCTCGTTTCAACAAGGGAAAGGATTTATTCAATTGAAAGACAAGCCACAAATTTAAGAAAACGACACTAAGAAGCTAGCCTGAGCTCGAGTCTGAAATATTCAGAAAAAACAAACTACATGTGTCTTGGATAATGTCCTATATTTCCCCCATATCGACACACTAAATGTTAATATATCATTTTATAAATATAAAAGTTCCCGGTTTGTTATCCTTCATGTAAATACACAATACAAATCACTCTAACACGTATTAGTCAAGCTTTGACGAGTTTTCAAAGGGATTTAATTACTAAGAGGTAAATTGGAAACGACACACACAAAAAAGAAAAAATTACTGTATATGTAAAAGTAGACATCATCCAAAACGATAAAAGAGAGAGCGAGAGAGTGGGGGGGGGGATATCACAATTTACACTTTCAAAGCATATCTGTCATTAAACTGCTCGAAGTAAGGGACTGTAAATAAATATCCTTCCATTTCTCTGAATATTTACATCTATGACTCCGTTCTGAGAGTTTTCTCAGAGTTACCACGATGCTTGTGCTTGCAGTTGAATGCGCCTACAGCAGGCCACGACTCACTGCGTAAACAGTCAGATGGCACTTAAATATATTCTGAAAACCCCCAAAATAAGACCACATAAGAAACCAAGCATGTCACGATAGAAAGAAAACCGAAACGAAACAGAAACACCTCATGATGACACTGATAGTGCAGTGGCTCGTATTGGTGGAGTCCCAATATAGTTCTGTTCAGATCAATCAGTTCGGGTGCCGTTAAAAACTGCATGTGTGTCCAAGGTGAGTTCTGGGAGGCGTCCGTCCGGCTGCGTTGGCTTGTACTGGAGGTCTTGGTGAAATCAAAGGCACTGAGTAGTGTCTAGTCTTCACGCTCCTCAGGGGATTGATTGTGATATCAGAAGAAGGTCAAGTTTCTTTTCATTGAGATCCAGAGTACGGTTGCAAACCTCCATTGAGGATTTCCATTTAAATTTTAGTGTCCCTTGGTCAGAAAAGGAAAAAAAACCTCAATGCAACAAAGAGAAGGCTTTCCAAAATCAAAAGAAAATATGAACCGCGTTTTTGGCAGAGTCTGAGTAGAAACAGCATGTGGTTTTGAAATCAATGCACTGAACGGTTTCTATACTTTCTGGCACGTTTGTCCGAAAAGCGAACTCATGATATTCTAGCAGCAGTCGGAAAAAGGCATGCACGCCACGGTCAACATCTACCCAACTATCCAACAGTGAAGAGCCGTCTAGTCCAGAAGAAACACAAAACCAAACCAAGCTCTTCTGGACGCAAATCAACCAGAACGAGTACATCACGTAATCTCTGAAATAATTCTCCAGCTGCAGAAAACCTTGTAGTAGCTGGTCGCTTAAAAAGGTGACTTTCACAAAAAAATTGCACGCGTAAATATAATTCAACATCACGATTATCAGAAAAAAAACTGGACGCGGTCAGACGGAATCTCGATCAGCCCTAGTTTAAAAATAAAGATAACATAATACATTGCTATAAAAAAAAAAAACAAATTAAAAAAAATGCCATAAAAAACAACATGAAACAGCTTCTGCGCACAACACAGTCGCTCACTGAACATAAGGTCAAGAGTGGAAGAAAATAACGCAGTTTCCAGTTTTCCAACAACAATTTTTCCAGTTTTTTCCACACATAGTACAGCGATTTACGACAGGTCAGGAATTAAAGTCATCTGTGAGGTAGCTGTACCTCCTGAAACCAAACAGCTGACTTCATCCTGAACATTACTAACGGATGCTGTGATCTCCTGTCCATCAGGTTCACATTTCACTCAGCCTTACAAAACACCGCAAACAAAAAACATCAACCTAGATCACCTACTTACTACTTAAATGAAGCGCCAGCGTCTGATCATGCAGATTAAAAAGAAATACTGCTATCAAATGATCAATCGCATCCAAAATAAGTTTTGTTTACAAAATATGGGTGTGTACTGTGTGTGTGTATATATACTGTATATATATAGAGAGAGATTATTTGCAAAAACATTACTTTTTTTTTTTTTTTTTTTTAACATTTTCAGAAATCTTTTTTATGTTATCATGTTTTTATTGTGTTTTGTGTTAGTTAGCTTTATATTTTTTTGTTTTAGTTTTTTACTTTTATATCAAAATAACCCAACTGCAGTTAGATTGAGATTAATTGGAAAGCACAATTAAAAAAAAAAAAAAAAAAAAAAAAAAAAACGATTTTGGGAAATTGTTAATTTTTGAGAGAAAAAAAAACAAAAAAAAAAACTCTTCATACACACACATACATATACACATGCATGTATATCTTTAAGAAAAATGTGATGTTTATATAATAAATATATTTATAATATATTGTTAAATTCTATGAACAAATATACACATGTATTTGTGTGTATGTATATATATATATATATATATATATATATATATATATATACACACACACACACATATATTATGTGCACAAACTTATTTTGGATGCATTTATTCATTTGAAAGCACTAAAAAAAAAATTTAATTATACATCTCATTTATCAAATTATTTAGTACTACAATTAACGTAAATGTTTTGATACTGAAATCTGCTTGTTTTTTGAACGAGAGACTCCAACTTATAAACTCTTTATCTACACTAATATCCATCCACGTTTGGTCCACGAGTCGTGTTTTTCAGAGGGCAGCTGATGAAGTAAAATGACAACATATGGGTCAGCAATCAGAGACCGATCCCGTCAGATTTGTGTTAAAGTGAGGTAGAGCCACAAGATACACACAACGACCAACACCTCGGCCGAATCCACGCTTTCACACACACACCGCTGACTCCGGGAGCGTCAGTGAGCGACGGACGAGTGTCCACCGTGACGATGCTCTCGCTCCGGCGCTGTGGTTTTCAGTACAGACCAAATGGAAAGCTGTTGTTTGGGTTAAGGCACTAAGATGAACCCGAGGTACATAAATCCCTGACATTCGCTCTGTTCTGCAAGCTTCCAAACGGCCCTGTTGTCTCCTCACACACTTGTGTTTTTTGGTCCAATTAGGAAAAGAAAAGACCCACAACGCAGTTCACACATGCAGCATATCTGTGCAACGACCACAAAAACTCATTTTCAAGCTACGGACCGAACGACTAAATCCACAAACAGAAGGCAATTGGGAAACACAGTTCAGAAGGTGAAAAAAGGCAAGCTCGAGATGTGTAGCCTGCTTCGATTATAGCAGCACAGAGACGTTTCCACTCCTGAAACCAACCCAAGAGCAAGCAGCACGTTTGGCCGATTACACGTTCTAAACAAAACTGTAAACCGTGAGCAGTGATCAATATCCACCGAGGAGAATAGTACGGTCTTCCCGTGGGTCTGAGTTCTGGGTCATCCAGAATGTTGTTTCTGTTAACCCAAGTGAAATAAAGCACACGACCATAAAGAGCACGGGTTTTCACACACTCATTGTGTTCTTAATATACGAAAAAAATGACTCCTTAAGATAAACTTTAAGATCACCTAAGTGTACTCAACTGTGCTATTTGGGACACCATGAATAGAAACTAAAAGGCACTTTTACCACACTATTCCCTATATTCAAAATGTATTTAGTCGACGTTTGTAAGCACACACTTGAGTTAACGTGTATAAAAGTGTACTACAAGTGTTAACTAAAAACACATTTTTTAAATATAGAGATAGTACACTGCAAAAAAATTACTCTCTTGGTATTTGTGTCTTGTTTTCTAGTATAAATATCTAAACATTCTTGAATCAAGATGAATTACTGTACAAGTAAAATTACTTAAGATGATTGTTTTCTGTAAAAAAAAAAAAAATAATAATTTATATATATATATATTTTTTTTTTTTTAGTTTTTCCTTAAAACAAGCAAAAATATCTGCCAGTGTGGTAATAAAAATCATCTTGTTTAGCCTTTGAATTCAAGATGATTTTCCTTTTTCCTTACTTTTTTTTTAAGGAAAAACGAACAATTGATTTTTTTTTTTTTTTTTTTTTTTTTTTTTTTTTAGGAAAAACGAACAATTGATAAAAATCTTAAATAATTTTTACTTGTACAGTAAATGCATCTTGATTCAAGAATGTTTAGATATTTCTTTAGACACAAATAGAGAATAATTTTTATCAGTGTGTTAAAAAGTGCATTTTAGTTAATATTCGGTGGTGTCCAAAATAGCACAGTTGAGTACACTTAGATGATCGTAAAGAAGTACTAAAGAATGATTTTTAGTATATTAATTACAAAATAAGAGCCGCAGAAATAGAGTATATTATGGAAGTGCACTTTTTTTCACCTGGGAACATTAGGGCTTTAAAACTTACAATCAGCATCTTCATCACATCCTGAAGCTGGTTTGCTTTGTGGATGATCTCTCCGAGTGTCACGGAGATCTGTTTTCCACCGAAGGTTTTAGAGACAGATGGTTTCAGACCGAGGCGTAGGTGTTTTCCCAGGCTGCCGCAGTGACGGATGGTGCTGGTTCCGCTCGAGCTGAGGATGTGCTCGGTCGAGGGTAGAGCGCTGAGCATGCTGGGTTGAACCACGCTCACCACCGCGCTGCTGCCGTCCTCCATCGCTCCCACCTGCAGCACCTGGATGACCTCCGTCTCCGCTTTCTCCCGCTTGGCCAGAGGCTCGTCGGTCTCCTCCATCTCCTCGTCCAGATCACTGTCCATCTCGCTCACCTCGTCTAGCAGACACCAGAAAGCAGCAGCATGTCATTCACAACCCGCTTCACTTCAACTCTGCAATGATTCTCTTACTTTGTATTAGTGTCTAAACATTCTTGAATCAAAATGCATTTAATGTACAAGTAAAATTATTTAACATTTGTGACCCTGGAGCACAAACCAGTCATAAGAATCAATTTTGTGAAATTGAGATGTATACATCATCTGAAAGCTGAATAAATAATCTCTCCATTGCTGTATGGTTTGTTAGGAGGACAATATTAGTCTGAGATACAACTATTTGAAAATCTGGAATCTGAGGGAGCAAAAAAATCTAAATATTGAGAAAATCATCTTTAAAGTTGTTCAAATGAAGTTCTTAGCAATGCATATTACTAATCAGAAATTAAGTTTTGATATATTTACAGTAGGACATTTACTAAATATCTTCATGAACATGATCTTTACTTAATATCCTAAATCGAAAATCTGTAATTTTTGACCCATACAATGTATTTTTGGCTATTGCTACACAATATAATCATGCAACACAAGACTGGTTTTTGTGGTCCAAGGTCACAAATTAAGTCTTGTTTTCTAAAAAAAGATTATAAAAATTGTTAGTTTTTTGCTTAAAACGAGCAAAAATATCCAGCAATGGAGTTATAAAAATCATTTTAATTCAAAAGATAAACAAGTTTATTTTTCTTGCCCCATTGTCAGATATTTTTGCTTGTTTTAAGGAAAAAATAAGAAAAAATTTATATTTATATATTTATTTATATTAATAGGAAAACAAGACTTAATATCTTAAATGCATCTTGATTCAAGAATGTTTAGATATTTATAAAAATATTTACGTAAGAGAATCAGTTTTTTGCAGCCAAAGTGGGGACTTTAAAGAGATAGTTTCACCCAAACATGAAGCTCAAGTCGTCCGTTTACTCACTCTTTTGTTGTTTTTAATGCAGTATTCCACAAAAGGAAATGTTGTTTAAATAATGTCCAGTGTGCACTAGTGATATAATGGGAGCGTATGGTGATCATCATCAAGCTTTTAAAGGGTTAGTTCATCCAAAAATGAACATTCTGTCATTATTCACTCACCCTCATGTTGTTTCAAACCCGTAAGACCTTCGGTTCATCTTCGGAACACAAATTAAGATATTTTTGATGAAATCCGAGAGCTTTCTGACCCTTGATAGAAAGCAATACAACTCACGTTTAAGTCCCAGAAACATTGTAAGAACATCGTTAAAATAGTTATCAGTGGTTCAGAAGAACTGTTGAATGACGTTGTTTTTCTTTGCACACAAAAAGTATTCTCGTAGCTTGATTAAATGGACTGTTTTACCGATGTTCTTGCTACGTTTCTGTGTAATTAATGACAGAATTTTCATTTTTGTGTAAACTATCCCTTTCAAAAAGATGCAAAAGTATCACAGATTGGTCCCATGCGACCTTAAAAGAGCCGAGGGAGTGTATGGTTTGATAAAAAAAACAAACCAAAATTCAGTTTAGGTGCAGAAATGACCCCACAATAACAGACCGGTTCATAAAACTTTATATTTCACATCTTTTGAAAATCTAGCTAGATAAGCACTCGTTGTGTAAACACTAGTGATGTTACATTCAACACCGAAGCTGGTATCAAACACATTTCACATTGAAGCGCTGTATTCGAGCTGGATTCGTTTCCCCAAAAGAACGTGATTCTGTGACGTCCGAAAATTTGCCCAATAAATAAGGACTGCAGAGTTAAAATAGACAGATCACGGATTTATGTTTGATTTTTTACTTATTTTAGTGGTAGTACACCGACACAAATAAATGACTTTGACAATGACCATTATTTATATCAAATAAAATGAAAAAAATTTTAGGATCAAACTAGCAGCTGTAATGCAGGTTTGGACGGTGTTATTCATTTTATGACCAGTAGATGGCCACAGAATCCTTCGAAACTCGTTCAGCCAACAGTTCATTAAATAACATATTCAATTTCAGTGTTTTTTTCATCGTATACCCGCAGAATACTCTGAATATATGGTACGTGTGAATGAATGGATGACCTTAGCATAAGTGTGGTTTTGGTCACAATTTCTGAAAATAATAATAATCGGCATTTTATTTGGTCTGAACCAAAGCAAGAGGACTAGCAGACTTTCCTGGTGTGAATACACCCTTAAATAGCTTGCACAGGACATTTAAAAAAAAAAAAAAAAAAAATTCTTTTGTTGCCTGAAATGAAAGAAAGGCATACTGTATTAAACAGCAAAAAGGGTGGTAATAAGGGTAAACTGACTTAATCTTCATTTTTGGGTCAACTATCCCTTTAAAACAAAATGAAAATGTAGGGCAATGTAGCTTGATTTTATTTATAAAGATAAAAAAGGGACAACTTATTCTACAATGGACCAACCTATTAGTCTCTCTATTAGTCAGAATGACATGAGTTTATCAAATTAAGAGGGATTAGTGGTGATGTCAGCCAAAAAGGAAATCTTAATGTGTGATGATGACTCTACCAAACCTTGCCTTATGATGAAGGAACACAAACAGTAGAGTGTTTGTACAGTAGAGCAATCCAGTCTCTCAAAGCAAAGCAACTAAATCTGAGAGTCCCCTACTGGGCTCGTTAGTCTGGACTGTAATTATGTAAAACTGTGTGTGTAATGGAGTCTCAGCTTGCAGTCTTGAGCTTACCTTTGTCGATGTTGGCAGGTGACATGGTATTCAGGTCCTGAAACTGCACAAAGAAATGTTGATTAGAGAGAAAGACTGGCTTCATGGCTCTTTACAGCTGAGCTACACAGACAGTCTGTACCTCTCCCATGACTCTGATGGGCGTCTCTCCCGTGGCCTGTGCGACGCGGTGCTCCACCAGATAGAACATGTACTCATCGTACAGCAGCCGGATCAGGTGGAAAGAGCCGAAACTCGCGCGCGCTGCGGAGGTCAAGTCTCTGATGACCATAGAGCTGTGAGAGTCCAGGGAAGCATGCAAGTAAAAAGTAGAGCTGACACTTCAATCGTAAGGGGGTAGTTGGTTGGTCTACTTAAAAACAAGGATCTGGGGAGATCCCAGCACGGTTACAATCTACACAAACTGAACCGAGTTGTGAAAAGTCTTGCCTGTAGAAGGAACCACTTGAGCAGGAACTGGCGTGCAGCTTTGGGCTGGGTTTATCCTCGTACGGCTTGAGCATTTGAGTGACCACGTTGTCCAGCCAAGCTGCCCACTGTTCCAAGGAGCTCTGCTGCTGGAGGGTGGCCTTGAAGTCCTGCTCGAGGCGTTGAACTACGCCCTCTTCACACTGGCACACCCACGAGGCCTGCTCCTGTACGTCATCAACAACCGGTCAGAACATCACTGCCGTGGATCTTATAATGGACATTGTGAGGCTGGAATACGCTACACGAATTTTGCACAGATTCAAAAGTCAGATAGTTGCCAAAATTCGGAGCCAGTCTGCAGATTTCAATGGATTTAAACTGCGTAGTGCATGACGGGCAAAGACTCAAACCTGCTGATTTTAGAACACATTGCATCTCTTAGAAACGAGGAGGATGTTTCTGATTTTGAGTTTCTCAGTTGATAATGACGTGAAGGCCAAGTATAGGAACCCTAGTGAAAAATAAATATAATACAATTTGTGCTAAGCATACTTCAAATGCATATTTATGCACTTAATAAAAATACCCTGAAATTGTACTTTTAGTATAATAATAAACCGGAAGTCTGCTAAATTGGAACAACTAATTTTTTAACGCACTTTAATTGTGGAAGTAGTGCAACTTAAGATATTTGATTGAGCTAAAGTGAAACTATTGCAAGTACATTTTTAATATCTTGCATTTCAGATCAAAGATCATACAATCCTCATTTATTTGTGATATTAAAACACATTTTAGGCTTGATATTAAGAAATTTTAGTAGAACTCAATTTTTTTTTGTATAAGTCAGTCTTGAGCACAGAAGCAGTCATAAGTAGCACAGGTATATTTGTAGCAATAGTCAACAATACATTGTATGGGTCACAATTATACATTTCTCTTTTATGACAAAAATCATTAGGATATTAAGTAAAGATCATGTTCCATGAAGATATTTAGTAAATGTCCTACTGTAAATATATCAAAACTTAATTATTGATTAGTAATATGCATTGCTAAGAACTTTATTTGAACAACTTTAAATCTAAATCTCAATATTTAGATTTTTTTGCTCCCTCAGATTCCAGATTTTCAAATAGTTGTATCTCAGACAAATATTGTCCTCCTAACAAACCACACATCAATGGAGAGATTATTTATTCAGCTTTCAGATGATGTAGAAATCTCAATTTCTAGAAACTGACTCTTATGACTGGTTTTGTGGTTCAAGGTCACATGTTACTAGATTTGAACTATAGAATGAAATTTATTTTTTACTAAGTAATCCATACTTAGTACCAGTCACAGCAAGGTGCCTAGTGTTTTACAGTCTATTCAGAAGTTGTGTTGTGTATTCCAGCCTTTACAAAAGAGTGCATGTTCAGAACTATGGAACTAAAGGCCAGCTTTCTCTGTCAGGATGCCATGACGTGTAAAACACACCTGCACATTGGCAAAGTCAACCCGGTTGAGATCGCTGAGCATCTGGTTGATCTGGGAGGTGTTCTGCAGCACTGCACGGGCCGCCTGCGCCAGATGATTCAGAGACGTGTATCTGCGGAGCGTCTGAGCGAAGGCACTAACAGCGGAAACCTGCGCAAAAGAGGAAGAACTTCTTCAAACTGGGAGTTCTACAGCAGACCAAGGCTTCTATTATCAGCTGGTAACCATCCACACTCTTACCTTGGTCTGGATCATCCTCTGGGGGATGCTGCTCATGGCATTGGTGAGCCAGCTCTCAAGGCTTTTGGCAAAATTACGGATGGCTTGAGTCAAGGCACCTGTGGACACAGACGGAGGTTTAGATTTACACTGAATAGAGGACAGGCAAGAACAGTAAGATTGATTTTTTTTTTTTTTTAATAGAAGTCTCTTCTGCTCAACATGCCTGCATTTATTTGATCCAAAGTACAGCAAAATCGTCAAATTTTTACTATTTAAACTAATTGTTTTCTATGTGAATATCTGTTAAACTGTAATTTATTTCTGTTATGTACAGCTGTATTTTCAGCATCATTACTCCAGTCTTCATTGTCACATGATCTTCAGAAATCATTCTAATATGATGATATTCTGCTCAACAAACATTTATTATTATTATTATTATTATTGGGTTGAAAACAGCTAAGTAGAATTTTTTCAGGTTCCTTTTTATAAATAAAGAGTTGAGCAGAACAGCATTTATCTGAAATATTTTTTTTTGTAACATTATAACTGTCTTTATCATCACGTATCATCAATTTAAAGCATCCTTGCTAAATAAAAGTATTAATTTCTATAATTTTATTATAGAATCTGTGTATAATGTTACTGGTATAGTTTATAATGTTACAAAAGCTTTTTATTTCAGATAAATGCTGATCTTTGGATTTTTCTATTCAAAGAATCCTGAAAAAAAAAAAAAAAATGTACTCAACTGTTTTCAACATTGATAATAATCAGAAATGTTTCTTGAGCAGCAAATCATCATATTAGAATGATTTCTGAAGATCATGTGACACTGAAGACTGGAGTAATGATGCTGAAAATACAGCTGCACATCACAGAAATAAATTACAGTTTAACATGTAATCAAATAGAAAGCAGTTATTTTAAATAGTAAAAAATATTTCACAATATTGCTGCTTTTGCTGCATTTTGGATCAAATAAATGCAGGCTTGTTGAGCAGAAGAGACTTCTTTTTAACATGTAATACTCACGTATCAGGACTCAATATAAGGACGGCCTGAAGGCAAAGGCGAGCGTAAAAGGTGCTCAGGATTGTTGACGGAGCTGTGAGTGCTGTGTGAGAAGTTGTATTCTGTGAAAGAAAAACTAATAAACCTAATGCTGCCAAAGAAAAATAAAAGTAGTGCTCACTGCTCCTGACTAAATATCCTTCGTAACATCAATAATGATTTATCTATATTTAATTTATACAGTGAAGACTATGCAGTTATTTTATATTTGATTATTACATTTCTGTACCTGAAAGCAGTTCTAGAGCTCATGTTCATGTATGTTATATATTTTGGTTGCATTTGTGAGTTAATAAAGATGTAGATGGTTGTTTAAAATAGGTATATAATGTCATAATATCGATTAATCGATTGATATACTCCTGTATCAAATCGTATCATATAATTTTTTGAGATATCTGCAAATATCGTATCGCTGGGTATGAGAATCGATATCGTATCGAGACGAATGCTCCGATTTACACCCTAGTTTAAAGTATCTCAACTGTACAGAACACTGAAAGAAAAGAGTTTCATGCTAATCCACAATGATCTGTGCCTTTTGAGGCTATGACTATGAAGAAAGACTCACTAGGAATGGGTCTCAGTACATCAGGGATGAGGATCTCCACGAGGGCCTGATACATCAGGTGATCACAGGTGTTCATCCACTTTAGCACTGCCTCGTTTCCACAGAGCAGAACCAGTCCGGTCCGCGGCAGGCGGCCCTCGATCTCGCTCAGACCCTTAATCAAAAATAATTATATTTTAACATTACGGTCACATTTTTGTTTTGATAGTCCACTTTAGACATTCTACTAACAGTAACTTTGCAACTACATGTCAACTAGCAGTCATTAGAGTATTAGTAGACTGTCTGCTTTATTTTGATGGGTCCACAACATACAACACACTGATTGAGAGAAACTTTGTCAACTTATTCTACTAACCCTAAACCTAACCTAACAGTCTACTCTTAGTAAGTTGACGTAGTTGCAGATGAATGAGAATGAGCTGACATGTAGTTGCAGATGAATGAGAATGAGCTGACATGTAGTTGCAGATGAATGGGAATGAGCTGACATGTAGTTGCAGATGAATGAGAATGAGCTGACATGTAGTTGCAGATGAATGAGAATTAGCTGACATGTAGTTGCAGATGAATGAGAAATAGCTGACATGTAGTTGCAGATGAATGAGAATTAGCTGACATGTAGTTGCAGATGAATGAGAATTAGCTGACATGTAGTTGCAGATGAATGAGAATTAGCTGACATGTAGTTGCAGATGAATGAGAATTAGCTGACATGTAGTTGCAGATGAATGAGAATTAGCTGACATGTAGTTGCAGATGAATGAGAAATAGTTGACATGTAGTTGCAGATGAATGGGAATTAACTGTTGCACATGAATAGAATTAGTTGACATGTAGTTGCAGATGAATGGGAATTAGCTGAGTTGCAGATGAATGAGTAGTTGACATGTAGTTGCAAATGAATGGGAATTAGCTGACATGTAGTTGCAGATGAACGAGAATTAGCTGACATGTAGTTGCAGATGAATGAGAAATAGCTGACATGTAGTTGCAGATGAATGAGAATTAGTTGACATGTAGTTGCAGATGAATGGGAATTAGCTGACATGTAGTTGCAGATGAATGAGAAATAGTTGACATGTAGTTGCAGATGAATGAGAAATAGTTGACATGTAGTTGCAGATGAATGAGAAATAGTTGACATGTAGTTGCAGATGAATGAGAATTAGCTGACATGTAGTTGCAGATGAATGAGAAATAGCTGACATGTAGTTGCAGATGAATGAGAATTAGTTGACATGTAGTTGCAGATGAATGGGAATTAGCTGACATGTAGTTGCAGATGAATGAGAAATAGTTGACTTAGTTGACATGTAGTTGCAGTTGTTTGAGTGTTGTTTGAGATGTATTTGAAGTTGTTGACATGTAGTTGCAGATGAATGAGAAATAGTTGACGTAGTTGCAGATGAATGGGAATTAGCTGACATGTCGCTGCAAAGTTGCTTACAGTTAGTAGAATGTCAAATGTGGACTACAAAAATACAGTGTAACCAATATTGCTTGTTTAATCTAATAAACTTGATGAAACATCAAAGAGGTAGGTAACAAGAGTAACTCACCTGTTTTCAGTGATGGTGACGCCCTCTACGGAGCTGGATGGAGAATAGCGCCAGAAAGTCTGCCACAAGTTCTCGATTAGATTGAACTGAAGGTTCACCACTACGTCCAAAATGGCCTACGTGTGAAAATGGTAACAACAACTTTAAACTTGACCTCAATGAGCTGAGAATAGGCCTTTATCACACTTCTGCGTGTTCGTAGGGCAGATGTTTCAATTAATAGTAGGGATGTAATGATTCACTCAACTCACGATTTGATTCACAATTTTGATTTCATGATTCAATTCAATTCACTTTTCTTTTTTTTTTTACAAAATGAGATTTAAGACAAATTATAAATTAAATGTGTCCTTTTATTATTGCTTGGATAAAATTCAGCAAATTTCTTTGTGAAATTGAAATATAAGACTATAATAATATACTAATATAGCACTTGCATATTATTGCTCTTTTGTTGGTTTTGATTGCTTCTATTGTCCTCATTTGTAAGTCATTTTGGATAAGTGTAAATAACAAAACTAAATAAAAAATTTAAAACCAATCCAAATCAAATAAGTAACAAGAAAAGTAAGATCTCTTCATACAAACAAAATAAGGCTTCGTCTGTGCTCTTTCCATTTAAAATTAGAGGCAACCACTGCATTTAAATCACGATCCAAACAAAGATGCTGCATACATGCAACACAAGCAATTTTTAAATCCAAATTCAAAATTTGAAGCAAAAACAGAATGATTTGACTTCAGTTTTGTGAAACTATACATAAAAAAAATATCTGCATGAAACAGAAACAGCAGACGAGCTGAACGAGACGGAGGTGGAGCTTAAAGCGTTTCCTTGGGTTACCGCTGTAAACAAAGCACTTGTGAAACACTGCAGCAGGTGGAGCCTTAAAGCGTTTCCTTGGTTACCGCTGTAAACAAAGCACTTATGAACACTGCAGCAGGTGGAGCTTAAAGCGTTTCCTTGGTTACCGCTGTAAACAAAGCACTTACGAACACTACAGCAGGTGGAGCTTTAAAGCGTTTCCTTGGTTACCGCTGTAAACAAAGCACTTATGAACACTGCAGCAGGTGGAGCTTAAAGCGTTTCCTTGGTTACCGCTGTAAACAAAGCGCTTACGAACACCGCAGCAGGTGGAGCTTAAAGCGTTTCCTTGGTTACCGCTGTAAACAAAGCACTTACGAACACTGCAGCAGGTGGAGCTTAAAGTGTTTCCTTGGTTACTGCTGTAAACAAAGCAGCGCTGCACTTATGAACTTTAATATGCTTCATACAGAGAGAATATCTGCATGAAACAGAAACAGCAGATGAGCTGAACGAGACGCAGATTAACTCTCTGCCAGCAGGTGGAGCTTAAAGCGTTTCCTTGGTTACCGCTTTAAACAAAGCACTTATGAACACTGCAGCAGGTGGAGCTTAAAGTGTTTCCTTGGTTACCGCTGTAAACAAAGCACTTATGAACACTGCAGCAGGTGGAGCTTAAAGCGTTTCCTTGGTTACCGCTGTAAACAAAGCACTTACGAACACTACAGGAGGTGGAGCTTAAAGCGTTTCCTTGGTTACCGCAGTAAACAAAGCACTTACGAACACTGCAGCAGGTGGAGCTTAAAGCATTTCCTTGGTTACCGCTGTAAACAAAGCACTTACGAACACTGCAGCAGGTGGAGCTTAAAGCGTTTCCTTGGTTACCGCTGTAAACAAAGCACTTACGAACACTGCAGCAGGTGGAGCTTAAAGCGTTTCCTTGGTTACCGCTGTAAACAAAGCACTTACGAACACTGCAGCAGGTGGAGCTTAAAGTGTTTCCTTGGTTACCGCTGTAAACAAAGCACTTATGAACACTGCAGCAGGTGGAGCTTAAAGCGTTTCCTTGGTTACAGCTGTAAACAAAGCACTTACGAACACTACAGCAGGTGGAGCTTAAAGCGTTTCCTTGGTTACCGCAGTAAACAAAGCACTTACGAACACTGCAGCAGGTGGAGCTTAAAGCGTTTCCTTGGTTACCGCTGTAACAAAGCACTTACGAACACTGCAGCAGGTGGAGCTTAAAGCGTTTCCTTGGTTACCGCTGTAAACAAAGCACTTATGAACACTGCATCAGGTGGAGCTTAAGGCGTTTCCTTGGTTACCGCTGTAAACAAAGCAGCGCTGCACTTATGAACTTTAATATGCTTCATACAGAGACAAGATGAAAAGAAAAAACACCATCTAAACTTTTCTAAAGATAGTAAGTTCCCCTCAGACACACATTCATATAAACTCCTACCTCTAAATGAATCGCCATTTGTTTAACATCTCAACCGATTTGAATCGTCACATTTTTGAATCGATTTTCAACCAGCTCGGGGTTAATCATTACAATCTCTACTTGGTAGGGCATCAGTATATATAAACTGTTTCAAATATTGATTTTTATTGCTAAGTCCAAACAAAACTGGCGTCTGTACTTTGGTAATAATGCAGGTGGAAATGCCTGTACGCTACTAATGGGAGCGGGATATGGCGACATGCGGACTGTGATAAAGGTCTATTGGAGCGTAACGATGTCCTAAACGACTGACCTCGCAGTGCTCTCTGTACAGCGTCTGAAGGGCTTTGACGTCCTCTGATCCGACGCCTTCCACAGGCTCTCCGAGGTCAAGTTCAGCGAACTCTGGCAGAGCTCTGGACCCGTCTAATGGGGCATATGGGGAAATTCAGAAAAGCTCTTCTATAACACGAAGGTGCGCGAACCGTCTCCAGTGATTTTTGCGTTATGTTTACCGAGGAACTGCTGATGATGCTGGCTTTGAGCGATGAAGGTCTGCTCTGCAGCGCTGGGTGTGTGCTGCCCCCCGCTGGAGAAGCTCTCTCCTGAAACGCCGTCGATCTTCGGTACTGGCTTAAATCTAGAGAAGAGACAACAAGAGATGAGCCCTGTTCAGAAACAAAATTAGCTACATTATAACTGAAATGGATAGCAACAAACTTTACACAGGTGTTACATTTATAGGGCCCTATGAAATCCGTTTAAATTTGTATTTATTTATTTTTTCAAATTCCTTTTTAATTTTTTTATCTAAAGCGACTTGCATTGCTTTTAAGGTAAACATTTGATCAGTTCATGCATTTCCTAGAAATTGAACCCTTGACCTTTGTGTTGCTATCGCCATGCTCTTCTGTTGGGAACACTACTAGCACACGTGACACTCGTGAGAACAGCGCTACAGATCTCTTTCCTGTGGTTTGACAGAGACTACAGTACCTCTGCTTCTGTTGGACGGGCTGCTGTCTCAGTGCCATGTACTGCATGTCCTCCTGCAACCGGTTCAGAGGAGAGTCCGGCTTCACGCGAATCCCGTAATAGTGATATTTAGAGTTCCCTCTAAAATCAAGGTGAGAAATGAGACTGCTGTGAATAAATGCAGCTGTGTAGAACAGAACAGAACTGAGTAGAGGTGTAACGACACACGTATTCATATTGAACCGCTCGGTACGAGGCTTTCTGTTCGGTACGCATTACAAACCGAACAATTCAATTTGTTGGGCTAATCCTATTACATTCGGAAAATAAAAGAGATTAAAGTGTGTGAAATATAAAGTTTTCAGTGCCACTGTGCTCAAAAACGACATGCTGTCTGCCCCGAGATAACCTCCCCTTGCTGGGTTTGCTTTTACTATTAAATTAAAATTACAATTAATTTGCCCCGCAATATTATCGCATATCAAATACGTTTCTTCTCATTTTTTGCACTATATGTACGGGCCACATGAGAAATATTAAGGGAATAAATGAAAACCGTTAGTGGTACACTACCGGTCAAAAGTTTGGGATCAGACCGATTTTTAATGTTTTTTTTTACATGAGTCTCTTCTGCTCATCAAGGCTGCATTTATTTGATCAAAAATAGAGTAAAAAATATAATATTGTGAAATATTATGATGTAAAATAACGTTTTTGTATTTTAATATAAATGAATTTTCAGCATCATTACTCCAGTCTTCAGTGTCACATGATCTTCAGAAATCATTCTAATATGATGATTTATTATCAGTGTTGAAACTGTTCTGCTGCTTAATATTTTTTGGAACTTGTGATACTTTTTTTCAGGATTATTTGATGAATAAAAAGTTAAAAAGAAGAGCATTTATTTAAAACAGAAATCTTTTCTAACAATATACACTACAGTTCAAAAGTTTGAGGTCAGTACATTTTTATGCTTTCTTTTTTTGAAAGAAATTAAAACTTTTAATCAGCAAGGATGTGTAAAATTGTTAAGAAGTGATAGCAAAGATTTACATTGTTAGAAAAGATTCATATTTTGAATAAATGCTGTTCTTTAACTTTTTAGTCATCAAAGAATCCTGAATAAAGTATCGCAGTAACTGTTGCTAAAATTGATAATTCTAATAATAAATCAGCATATTAGAATGATTTCTGAAGATCATGTGACACTTTATACTGGAGTCATGATGCTGATGGAAATTCAGCTTTGCATCACAGAAATAAATTATAATTTATATGATATTAAAATAGAAACCATTATTTTATATTGTAATAACATTTTGCAAGATTGTTGTTTTTTTCTGCATTTTTGATCAAATAAATGCAGTCTTGATGAGCAGAAGAGACTTTTGAGCGCTAGTGTTTCTTTACTCGACTCGGTGTAACTCTTGTGCAAAGTTTGCACGTTGCTTGTGTGTGATATCCACCTTTAAAACAGAACTATTTAGTGAACCGTTACACCTCTAGAACTGAGCGTGTGCGGGGCTGATTTTACCGGGTGCCCAAGCGGCGGGTGCGCAGCCCCATGAAGATGGAGCGGATGAGCTTCCCGAAAGACGCAGCATTGACCGGGTCCAGCTTCTGCTCCTGACAGTGGCGCAGGTAGTGACTGTAAAGCGTGGAGCGCGGCAGACTCACACCTTCTGCTGTCTCGTAATTATCCAGGAGCCATTGCAGCTGTGGAGAACAGCTGCATTCATCAGATAAAGTGCACATTTCTTTAAAAAAAAAAAATGCATCTTGTGTTCTACGGAAGGAAGGAAGGAAGGAAGTCACAGATTTGGAATGACAACAGTGCTGGACGAAACATCTGCACCAGTACAACAGTTAATATTACAAATGCTGAATGTATGCACATGGAAGAACAACACAAATAAACGATGCATATCCATGCCTTTTAAAAAGTCCACACTGAAAATAAACATTTACTTTAGAAGTGTTCCGGATTGATAATGTGACTCTTTTGAATGGCACAGTGAAGGAAAGAGAGAAAGCGAAGCAGATCGTGCAAAGCTGTGCATGTTCACAACTTACATGACTGTTGAGCAGCGAACTTCTCTGACTGGACAAACCTTCAGACTTTTGGAGCGTCTCAATCGCCATTTCAATCTGATAGACCAAAGAGCAAAAGAATAAAGGAGAACAAAAACAAAAGGGGGGGGGGGGGATAAATCAAATGAAGGCTGTAGCGACAGAGAGCTGAGCAGCAGAAATAGACCCGACTAAAGCATCCCAGCCACCAAAAACACACACTACAGCCCTGCACCGCGGATATAGTCATTATGATCCAGATTTTGTTAACTTTCTTTTAACAAACAGGTAGGAAAACCTCAACACCCATGATGCACTAGACTGGATCTGACTGTCTGTGAAATGCAGAAGTATCTGTAGTTTTTACAAAATGTCTTTGTTCATTAACATATAGTGCAACAACACAAAGCTGGCTGAAAATGGACAAAAATACCCTTTTTTAATGATGCTCAACAATTAAACTACCCTTTATTTATTCTTTAGGATTCATTTATTTAAGATTCTTTAGATCATTAAAATGTTTTTCACATCAAGGAAATAAAACCACTGAAAGGTTCTTTGGGAACTAGAAATGGTCTTTCTGTGGCATCACTGTGAAAACCCAATTTTGGAACATTTATTTTTAAGAGCACAGTAGCAGAAAGCCCACAGCATTTTAGAACAGACCCATTATCACAAAATCTGTTGATTTACTTCAATAGTTAAAAGCATATATGTGACCCTGGATGGAAAATTTAGTCATTTATGAGTTTTTTTTTTTTTAGATTAGATGTCATAAATTTACAGTTGAATAAATATTATTTTTATTGATGTATGGTTTGTTAGGAGGACAATATTTGTCTGAGATACAACTATTTGAAAATCTGGAATCTGAGGGAGCAAAAAAATCTAAATATTGAGAAAATCATCTTTAAAGTTGTTCAAATGGAAGTTCTTAGCAATGCATATTACTAATCAAAAATTAAGTTTTGATATATTTACAGTAGGTAATGTACAAAATATCTTCATGGAACATGATCTTTACTTAATATCCTAATGATTTTTGGCATAAAAGAGAAATGTATAATTGTGACTCATACAATGTATTGTTGTCTATTGCTACAAATATATCTGTGCTACTGATGACTGCTTCTGTGCTGCACGGTTCAGAGTAAGTTCAGCATGTTTTTGAACACTGTCGTGTGCGTCTGTGATTGGAGCTCACCGTGGCGGGGGAGGCTCTAGTGGTCTGAGCCGTGCTGTGAGGGGCGGAGCCATCCATGGAGTTTCCTCCAATCAGATACGCTCCTGAGCTGCTGATGATCTGGCCTCCTGACAGCCCCATGGCCAGAGCGCCGTTCCCGTTGCCGTTGTTGGCCATACTGTGAGTGCTCACCTGAGCCGGAGGCGCCCTGCGTATCGAAGTAGTTCCCGCCGCTGTTCTGGTTGTACAGCTGCGGTTCTGAGTATGAATACGTCCGTCTGCCGATAAAACAAGAGCGCTCGAGACACGGCTGCCAGCTGGTTTTTCACTCAAATGAGTTCTGACACTTTAAAATTATATCAGCGCACACTGTTTCTTTAATTGACTCGAGAAACATAAGTCGTGTCTTGATGGGTTCGCATCCTTTCAGCTTCAGGTGAGAGTGCTGTTTCCATGGAAACAGAAATCACCAAAGCATAACTATTTTATAGAGAACATTGCTTTTGATTGCCATTCTGAAATGTGCTTTCTCCATTCGGCTGATGACATTTTATTTATAATAGCCAATTTAAAAGATCTTAGCTTCTTGCTGAGTGAATTTCTAAATATGAGCGAGCCGAATGTTACTGAGAGAGAAAGCAGACAGAAGCACTTAGGAGAGTTTCAGGTGAACGTGCTTTTTTGCTTCTTCTGTAAAAAGCAGACGATCCCAAATTATTACCAAACGTTAGAATTAGACACTTTGTCAATACGCCCATGATAACCATAAAGGGAAAAGAATGAATCAACCGCTCATTCCACGAGGTGCAGTTCACACAGAATGCACTTTTGTGTTGATAAAGATGCGTCAGTGGAAGAGGAAACAATGCAAGAAGATGGGATTGAACTTCTCTTAACTTGAGCGGCGTGTTTTCAGAAAGCGTTTCATGCATGAGACGCGAGCGCAACAGTCAAACACATCCATGTTTACACAGAAAAACAATGGAAAAGCAGCACAATCAAATAAAACCCTGTGAAGAAGTACTGCTGTATGTTCTGATATGTTCTATGTTTGCATCACGGTGACAGACTGAAAGCTGCTGTTCATTGTTTTACATAACATTTATAGATAATAATACTCTACTGGTGTTATAACTTCACTCATTCTGAATCTGAATCACCTTGACTCTTGAGAATTTGTTTTAAAAGCACTTTCCTCGTATTATTTCTGACACACATAATATGTATAAGACAAGTTTGTATAAGATGTGGCGCTGTAGTTCATGCATCTTTTCTGCAAAGTTATTTAACAAGTGATTGTTTAACATTTACATCATGTTGACATCTTCATGTGTGCTGCACTCGGAGTAGAGTTTTCTTTAACAAGAGGGTTAATAAAGAACAAGTTACTTGAATCATGTTGTAGTCACATTTTCAAGCTGACTAGTTAAAAATCCAGAATCGGTCAAAAGTTGACAGTATGTGGACTAATTCTGCATTTTGCACCCTTTTAATGGTGTCCAAAAGCACTTATCAGTATTTGTGCTAATTACATGCATTTCAGAAATCACACCAGGGAGCGTGTACGTATTGACGGCTCATAAACACACTCACATGTTTCCATTGGTGTAAACGGCGTTGTTTTCCTCCTGAACGTACTGCACCTGTGTTTGATACACATGCTGGACCTGTTGAACAGTCTGCGCCTGAAACACACGACAATTACACCGACAGTGACTCACGTCTCCATAAAGACGGGAGAATATATAAATAAGTGGTTTCAGTAGCAGCTTTGCAAGATGATAGTAAAGCAAACAGCAGTCTATTACATTTACTACGCTTTCATCAAGATCCAAACACATATAGTAATGGACCTTTTTCACATTTCCATGGCTCTCAGAAGCTAAAGTCCTCATAGCTAGATAAAGTTCTATAACGGTAAAAGTACTACAACAAATATAGTTTTTACATTTCCATTTGCCCTAATAGCAAAGAAAAAAGGAAAATAGTAAGATTTGCTGAAAGATTTATCAAATTTGCCATCGCTCTGTCAGCTGTTGTATTAGAAACACTCATACAATTTAATGCCAAAGTCATAAAACACAAACTATAGTGTTATAAATGCACATTCAATAGGCTATTTTAAAGATGAAAATATAAAAGATTGTAAAACCAGATGTTATTAACTGTGGAAACAAAAAACAAAACTTTTTTTTTTTTTTTTATAATTACAATTCATCCAAAATTTTTCTCGCCCTTTTATTAAGTTAAAATACAATTGAAAATAAAAACATGGCTCATTCGTTTATGAACTGGATAACTCCTCTCTCACATGTTTGTTGCGTTTTAGCAAATACAATAGAGATATGTAGGAAGCTCCATCTACCTCAGCATCACCTCAAAGGAATGGTTGACCCAAAAATGACCATTTGCTGAAAATTATCCACAATGTTATGGATGCAGGACTCTTATTTTAGCCGGAAGCAACAGTTTAAAGTTAAAAGCGTCTTAATGCTGGATGTGTTTCATCTTTTGTCTTCTCCAGATGTTCACTGATGGACTGGAGTGCTGTGGATTACTTGTGGATTATTGTGATGTTTTTATCAGCTGTTTGGACTCTCATTCTGACGGCACCCATTCACTGAAGAGCAGTGCAGAGATTTTCATTTTTGGCTGAACTATAATAGCTTGTTAGACTCACCTGTTGCTGGACGGGCACCTGAGACGCCACCTGCTGGACACTGACCGCAGACGGCACAGGCACGCTGGTCTGGAGCGGCACGTTGGACGTGGAGTCAGCGCCTGCCTCTGGGGTCTGCATGGCGCCTTGGAGACACAAAATCACCATCATTCACAAATGCATCACCTAACTTTAACACTTAGTGCTAGAGCTTTGATCACTAGTAATGTTTCCATCCAGTGAGTTGAAGAGAACAAAATCGTCACTTCCTGATTAACTCTTTCCCTGCCAAACACTGAATTTTCCGTGTTTTCACTGTTATACACTAGGGGGGCGCTGTTACACATCTCCTGAATGAGTCTAGAATCACTCGATCAAAAACACAGACCATGAAGACACAGAAGCGAGCATCTCATATGGAAGCATATACATATGAAAATAATGTGATCATCAACACTAACGGCGTATAAATGAAAACAGCCTGATGCTAGCGAGGGAAGTGTGGATCCAGAAAGTGTTAAAGGACTGTGAAGCTTTGGGAGACATTACTGCAGCTTCACTTTGATAATATCACTGAATATGATCCAGATGTAGTGTCTGATAAAAACCTCAGCTTTTTGCTGAAAATGTTGCTTTTTTTATGAAACCTTCCTACATTCAAGGGTTGAAAAAACAATGCTTGAAGCTGGAATAAAACATTTTATTTATTTATTTTTAAGTGAAGGGGTCTTTATTTAGATGTATTGCAAGTTCATATATTCATACAACAAAATATTCTGGAGGCCATGAAATTTTAGTGAAAATCAGCAAAAATGCATCTTGGCATTTCCATCCAGGGTTTTTTTTTTGTGCGATATCCCAAAATGCACATAAAATAGGTGGATGGAAATATAGCTAGTGATGCTTGTCTTGCAAATGCTACCAAAACGACTCATCATACGAACACTAAAAAACCCTGAGGAAAAGAGATATATATATATATATATATATATATATATAATATATATATATATATATATATATATATATACATATACATATATGTTTTTTTTAATCAGTCCCGGGTCGCTTCCTGTCCTCTGCGTGGTGTGATTCTGCTTGCACAAGCACACAGCGCTGATGTGGACGGGCTCTGTGTGTTCTGGGCAGGTCAGTGAGTGGAGATCTCTGCCCGTTCCCAAAGCAATAAATGTAGTTAATATTTAACCGCCTCGACAGGTTTCTCTATACTCAGGCTTTAAGCTGATGAGATTTCAAAAGCAACAGCTCGCTGCTAACGTTCCTCCTAAATGCAGTATTGCTAAAATCATTAATGTTAGAAAATATGTATATTTTTATTGGTTTTTCGTGCATGCGAGTCGTACTGCGGCATGTAAACAAGCCGTGTTTGAGCAGCGGCGCTCGACCGCACACGCAGCCCAAGGCTTCTTAGCTGCAAAAGTTTCCATGATCAGGTCTCTGCAGGTTAATTACCCTCGTGCCTCCTGACAGCCGAGCATCTCTCCCCAGAGCTCCCGGCCACCTCCTCTTCCTCTGTTCCTCATTCACCTGAAGGGTGCAGGTGGTGTTGTGTTCAGTTCACCTCCCCCTCAGCCCTAAACGTCTGATTACCCAGCATTCCTGACTCACACATAATCACCGCCATTTCCAATGCACACGCTAACGAGTCAACAGACTTCATCCAGAACACGCTTAAACTATTCAGAGATAACATTCTAACGTTTTATGCCAGTTTGGATTGACATTTTTTTGGCGTTGCTCTTAAGGGGGTCATATGATGCTGCTAAAAATAACATTATTGTAATGCAATGTGTTTATTTTTCACATAATGTACATTATTGTTGCTCCTCTATGCCCCGCCTTTCTGAAACACGTTGATTTTTACAAAGCTCATTTGTCTAAAAAGCGAGGTGTGCTCTGATTGGCCAGCTATCCAGTGCATTGTGATTGGCTGAATACCTCAAGCGTGTGACGGAAATGTTCACCATACGGTGATGCCGTGTCCCGGCACGACGAGACAAAACCAATAAAACCCATTACAAACGAGGCATTTGTTGCATCCAGTGGGGACTTAATTACTGATTATAATGTCTTTTTATGCGTTGTGTTGCGTATCGTGCCGCGTAAACATAAAACCATGTCTGCTTTTGTGATCGGAGAAACAACGAATAACAAGCTCTACTCTACACTGCTTAAAACTCATGTTTGAATCAGTGGCAAATTCTTTAATAAGTAAACGTACTTACAGGCTGAGAGTCTTAAGCGCCAGACTGTCCTTGCAAAGATGGAACTGATCCACTTTATAGAAACAGACACCAGTATTGTAGGCTACTCTTCCAGTAAATAGTCCTCATCCTCCATAAAATGTGCTGCACACATCTGAATATTTGGGTTGAACTGTTCTGGAACAGTGTTGTAAATACAACTTAACCATTGATTTCTAGTCCTGTCCTCTTTTGGGAGGCCAAACAAAGTAGTTTTGGTTTCACAACGAAACACACAGCGTCTACACAACATTGCGGCGGTGGCAACAGAGAGAATACAAGTAACGCCGGCTTTCTTTGCGTGAACATTTGGGTGGTGTTTAGGGCTGTGTATTGCCAAGAATCTGGCGATACGATAAAGGGGTTGCGATACGATATGTTGCAATACACTGCGATACTGTAAGCAAGGCGATATATTGGGATATTTCTTATTTTAGGAATAGGATAAATTTTTAGGAAAGCTGTCAATAAGAACACACCACCATATGCAAACCTTAGCAATAAATAAATAAATAAATAAATAAATAAATAATGATTTAACCAGAACACAGTGGGATCTGCATTTGCAATAATCATTCCCAGTAACATTCAACATTATTGAAACACTTTTTGTGCAGTATGAGTGAGGGAGGGGGGGGGGCACATTTATTCCTCAAACACAATAGATCCATTATTGAAACTCGGTGAAAGTTTGATCATGGCACATTTGGTAACACAAACAGTACAAATGGCTTGTGAAAAAACACATATTGTCTATATGACACTTTCATGTAAGCAGAATCAGGGTTTTTCCTACATTGAAAATTTTTTGGCGGCCGCCAAAACGATTTTTTTGTCCCGCCAAAGCCTTATTTGATCTGTAGTTGGGTTTTGTGAGTGAAGCAGGCTACAGACGGAGTGACAGAGAGAACGAGCACAGCGTTTCAACCCCGCGCGGGCACTCTCCGGCCCCTATTCTAACGATCTCAACGCAAAGTGTAAAGCGCACGGCGCAGGTGCACTCAGGGCGTGTCCAAATCCACTTTTGCTATTTTAACGGCGGAAAAACAAAAACGGTGTTGCGCGCCGGGGCGCATGGTCTAAACGGGTTGTCCCTGTTCTCTTAATGAGTAATGGGTGTTTTTTGGGCGTAATGTGCAATAAACTAATCAGAGTCTCATCTTCCAACGCAGAGCCAGTTGCGCTCGTGCCATGACGTATTTGCTATTTACACGGCGGAATTTGGCAAGCGCATCTCCGGGATGAAACGGCTGCTCGTGTGCGAGCAAATAGACAGCCTAATTCTGATACATGCGATGACTATCCATTATGACATGTAGGCATTTTTATATTTAATAGCCTACAAAAAATTATTATGCATCGCAATCCTTTAATTTTTAATATTTGGCATGTTTGTGTGCTGCTGTGCGTCCGTGTGTTTAATAAGCAGCGTGCACTAACACGCTCTTTAATAACAGAAAAAACATCGCGCCAGACCAGGTTTGAGTTGGTCTATGGCGCAGTCTATTTTCAGCTCCTTAAAATAGCAATGCGCCTGAACACACCTCTTTTTTAGACCAGCACGCCCATGGGCGCACAAATGGGCGCAAATGCATTTGCTAATTAAACGACGTGGCACTGGACAGAAAAATGCGAACGGCGCCGGACTGAAACTAGCAAACACTTGCGCTGCGACTTGCGTCGCATTGCGCCGTGTGTATGATAGGGCCCTCCGTCTTCAGTTCTGTCTTTGCTCTCTCCCACGCATCAAAATCAACTGATCCTAAAGGTCGAAAGACCGAATCCATGTTTCACGTGGTGCATTCGGAGAATATTTTTGCTGAATTACCGCTGGGTGTGAATTGCAGTCAAAAACAAAAACAAAAAAACAATTGCCTTATCTTCTCTTACAACTTGTGACAAGCATTCCGCACATGCAGCTGACATAACTTTAAATAAACGCAGAAAAAAAAATCTATCCAGTTATTAAGTGTTTTTTTTTTTTGTGTGTGTGTGTGTGTGTGTGTGTGTGTGTGTGTGTGTGTGTGTGTGTTGACTTGTGTGTGTGTGTTTTCCTAACAGCCAGGATTCCCACACAACACGTCCGCAAAAGTCCGATTCGCGACCTAATGACTCCTTTGAGCCGATTCATTATAATGAAGGTTAAAGCAGTTGGTCTGCCCGTCAGTGTCTGAATCGGTGTATAACAAATCATTACTTCTTAGAAGAACATACACATCTGAAATGAGAAAGTAAGTGTGCTTACCCCATTTAGCAAGAGTGTTTAGTAAAATTTAGCCTTAATAATCCATGTATCCAATGTATAGGCCTCTGCCAATGTGTAGTAAATTACCTAGAAAATCATTTAAAGTTAGACTGGAGTGAGATGAAACTAGATCAAAGCACAAAGCAAGCTGTTGCTAGCTAGCTGCTAATTTTATTAAATTTTATATGGTAAAAAATTACATTATTACACCTTTTAACGCTACGTTTTTAATGCTACTTTTTAATTGATATGATTATACTAAAATAATTATCAGGTCTATCAAAAAAGGATTTTATCTTTCAAAACCATGAAAGCCAGTGGTGGAAAAATCACAGCTTTTTTTGCAAAGAGGTCAAGAAAGGATGACAGTGAGAGTGACAGGTAATATCTGTGTCTGATAATTGCATAATTTGTAAATAGATAAATTGTGATACCTTTGACAATTCAAATATACTTTGGTCTCGATGATGTTTACATGTAAAATAAGTTGTAATCGCTTTCTTTTACTATCTAGCCTGACAGTGATCGTTTTTCATGAATAAATAGGATGAGAAAAAAAAAAAAATCACAAATTGTTTCTTATTGTAATTATTTTAAATTTAACATTTATTGTCAATATTGGGCTCGCGGATCATGGGTACTAGGGTACTCTTTGCTGTGTGTGGATGACCATGTCGGTCAGCCACCACCGAAGACCAATTTTGACCCAGGAAAAACACTGAGAATATCGCTGTGGAGAGATCGCTAAACTCATATATCATCATCAGCGCTTGTTCCGCCATCAGTGAGTGCGCACAGGGTTGCCAGATTGCACAAATTAAATAAAACACCGGGCAGAAAGTGTATCCTTAAAGGAGAAAAGCTCTGTTTTGGGGCTTAAAGCTCTTCACATCTGGCAACCACAAACATGAACGCTAGTGAAGACTTGTTAGCAATGCAAGATAACGCAAATGCCGAGACCGCGACGCGAGCACCGCCCCAACTACACAAAACACCCCCAAAATGAGAGAAAGGTGCACCGAAACAGGAACTGGGACAATTCTTTCCTCCTCTATTACTAGCAGTGAACTGTTAACGCTAACATTAGTAGCGTGCCTTAATGCTAGTATTTCCTGTCACTCAGGATTTGTTCAGAGATGAAGACTGCCTTCTAGCGGCCGGGATATAAACTCAAAACGAAACAACTGCCATAATCTTGTATGAAATTTTTTTTTCCCCGATTTTCCGTTTTTGAGAATCGATACAGTATCGCCAAACAAAATATTGTGATACTCACATGTATCGATATTTTCTTACACCCCTAGAGGCGTTATGCAAATCTTGTGATACTGTGATGTATAGATGTTTTGTGTGTTAGATAGGTACGTTTTAGGAGGGAGTGGACGAGTCTTAACTTTGATAAAGAATATCTCTTTGGGTTTGAGACTTTAGTCTTTGCATCTTCACAGATCTTCTTCATTCACCAAGAGCTTGTAACACTCCAAAGAGAAAGAAAAACTTGAAATCACATCATATGACCCCTTTAAGATATCAGCAGAATAACACACTCAGCAAACTATCATCTAAACATTATCGATGAAATCCCAGAAAATATTGAGATATCATTTTGTCAATATTGCACACATCAACCCAGAACCGTTCATTAAACAGACGTAATTAAAATCCAGTTTAAACACTTCTTATTCTACAACAGATGAGGATTTGTAGTGTAAACACACATAAAACCCTCATCCTGTTTATAAATATGCTAGCAAATCAGAGACACATTGAATGTAACGTGACAAATGACAATGACGACAGTCGCTAGTTTATTACTTTCTGGTGTCCTTAAGTAATATGTATAGGTATAGCATCAGATTCACAGAAATATGGTAAATGCAAATGATACATTGCAACTATCCATTCATGCACTTAGTGAAATAAATAAATAAAGCATATCTATAAATATATTTCAGTTACAACTTAAATTACTTTGAATTTTGCCCAGTCGAACTCTGTTATTTCAGCACACGTGCATCTGTTACTTGGACGCTTGACAAATTAGACAGATGCAGAGACAGATGTTTATGGCCTGTGAAACAGTTCGTGTGACATGCCCTCATCCTAACCCAAAAAACACAAACAAGGTGACAGAAAATGCAGGCCACATTAAACGCAGATTCACTTGCAACAAGGTTTAAAACTGTGGGTCACACTTTATTTTAAGCTCCAATTCTCACTATTAACAAACCATTAGCTACGATTTTTCCTTCAATAAACTCCTAATTTTTTGCTTATTAATAGTTAGTAGGGTAGTTGTTAAGTTTAGGTATTAGGGATGTAGAATATGGTCATGCACAATATGTGCTTTGTACGTACTATTAAGACATTTAGAAATTAAATACTCAAACTATGTGCCAGAATGTTAATAGTTTTGTTTACAGTCTATGCAGTTCATTTATATACACTTTTGTTTAATGATAATCATTCTGGCACTTGATGTGCAATGTAAAAATGTGCATCTTGAAGCACTGCTCTATATTGTCTTAAGTCACCCCACCTGCTCTCTGTGGCTGTGTATAATCAGGCACCTGTCTGATCCCTCCTCCACCCCCCGGCTGACTTCACCTCCTCTCATTCATCCGCTCCCCTGTGGGCCACTTAAACACACAGCTCTGCTGAGCTACTGCAGACTCAAAAGCCGAAGGGTAACAAAGGCCCGAGAGGAGGGCGACACTTGCTGTCTCTACCCCCACGGCCCTGAGTACGGTGCGAGGGGTCAAACGCGCTTTTGGGATGCCATATATATATATATCAGGCAGGGCAATCTGAGTTTGAGTCTCGTTTGGAATCATTAAACTGTACATGCATGCACAAAGATTACAACAGGGGGGTTACGCAACAATGCAATTTTTGGTTCCCCAAAGGATCATTCAGTGGTCAGTTATTAAAAGAATATTTTAATAACCTAAAGATCTAAAGATTTTTTTCAACTATAAAGTACCTTTTGTAGAATTTAAAGAGTCCATGATTCTTCACAGAACCATCAATGCCAATAAAGAGCCTTTTTTAAATAGTGTACTGGCTTTCTCAAGACAAAAAAAAATAAAGTTTTAAAAATAAAGTTTCTTTATTGGAATCGATGGTTTTGTGAAGAATCTTTCACTTCCATGGAACCTTTGCATTGACCAAAAAGTGGAAGAAGGTTCTTTAGATTATTAAAGTGGTCATTTTAATAATTGTTCACTGAAAGGGCAACCAAAAATGGTTCTTTATTGCAAAACCCTTTTTTGGATCCTTTATTTTTAAGCCTAGAAATTAATCAACTGTGCTAATTGAGCTTGAAGCGAAAATATTCAGAATACAGTAACAATCATTAAAATTAAGACATCTGAAGTGATTACAGTTGCTGATGTATATTTAGCATTGCCAGGGGTGGTTTAGATTAAAAAAAAAATGCACTAAAATAAAGCACAAAAAAAAGAGACTTGATTAATCTTAATTTTTTTTTTTTAAATGTAGAAGCTCTGAAAGATTTTTTTTTTTCCGAGCAGCATCCGCCCACACGCTCGTGAGCTATGAACCTCAATGGGTTTAGCTTGAAATGAAATGGATATGAATTATTTACTCAATCAGTATCTCTTAAAGAGATTGGAAAGGCAACGGGATACTGCGCACAGGTGGCACGGCCCCGGTTCAAGTGGTAACGTGAGCTGATAACTAGCGCTTTCTGACATCCCGTCCTCTCGGTTTCGGCCATTAACAGACAAGCAGGGGGAAGACAACGACAGAAAATAAACCTAAAACACAGGACCTGAGAGAAACACCTGGAATAACATGATCAGCTTCATTACCTTTTGTTTGCTTTCAGAGAAAATACTAAAAAAAAAAAAAAAAATGCATGAAGCACAACACCGTTCCTTTTCCTAAAATCACTATTAATTTCCACAACAGCGTCGGTGAAGCAGGATGGATGGAGCGATATATCCCATGCTGCCCCTCTCCACTGAGCACATGTCAGGTCTTCTCCTGACACACACCTGTTCCTCGTCTATAATGAAGACAACAGGGGAAGCGAGATGCTACTTCATCTCGCAGAGGACCCTGATGCAACTCAAGGAAACCCTCAGCGATTGTTTAGTCGATGCGCCTCGAACCTGCTGCGGTTTGGAACACGTGAGGATCACTCGCATCTCTGCATCCATCCAAGACACAACAAACGAACACTGCATTAACTGACACGCTCTTTCAGTGGTTACAGACTAATGCGAACCACCGAGCTAAGCTGAGACATGAAACCAGCTCCAGCAGAGGTTTAGTTGATATCAATGGCAGCCTGTAAGTTTGCATCATCATCATCATCATCATCATCCTTTGCAAACGTCAGGAAAAAGTAAAAGATGAAATGACACAAATTATGGCTAGACATAAAAACAGTAGTGATGTCAAACGATTAACCGTGATTACTCACATCCAAAATAAATGTTTGTGTTTACATAATGTGTGTACTGTGTATATTTATTATATATATATATATATATATATATATATATATATATATATATATATATATATATATATATATATATATAGACACACACACATATATATAGTATATATTTTAATATATTTACATACATATATATATATATATACATATACATATACACACACATATATAGTATATAGCATCAACATTTTTCTTAAATATAAAAATGCATGTGTGTATATATATATATATATATATATATATATATATATATATATATATATATATATAATATATATATATAATATATATATATATATATATATATATTATGTTGCATTCTTGTGTATAAAGACAGAATTCTAGTTTCGGTTGTGAACCGAGCAATTCTGACAACATTCAACAGCAGGACACATCTTCAATCCAATGACTTTCCCACTTGGGCAATAATGCAAGAAGCATAAAGCCATGCAACCTGACAAGCTACAAATTATAATGTCTAAAGGCCATGTTTGATTCGAGAAGTCAACACTAATGAGATCTGAGCTTATAAACAGGTGGATTTTACTATGATCTAACGAGCTGCCTACTTAGACAGAGATGTCCACTACTCTCTGACAGCTGCTCAAAAATGAGCTCTAGATAGCCAGAACACAAGGTTTAGTTTATGGACGCCCAAATATGGTGCGCACAATGTAGGCAGCACACTAGGTTTTGAGACACGGCCACCGAGGCTGAGGGCCAATAGCTTAGCGAGAGTAACCCCTGCTTTATAACAATAGAAGACAGACAGATAATCATAATAAGTAGCATTATATCCCACAAACCCTACTTAAAATCTTCCAGGAACATTCATCAGCCGAAAACAGAAGCACAAAGAACTCTGTGAGGAGAAAAATCACTCGGTTTCATCACAAATGAGCGTCAGAGTGAAGCTAATCATAACGCACCACCGAGCGGTTAAAAACGACCCAAATATACACGTTTATTACACCCAAATCGTTTTTAGCGAATAGACACGTGAAAGTGATCACAAAACGGTGTGTTTTCGAGCACAAACGCAAACTGTACTGAAGAATCGCTTCACGATGCTAACGCTAGCCGCTTAGCAACACCTGCTTCGTGAGGAGATGATGCTGCTGCGCTTCAATAAAACACCGTTTCCATCGCGTTTAGAGCGATCGTTATCGTCATATTTATTCGTAAACAGCATTCAAACCGCGACAGATGTCGTCTGCTCTTCGGGTTTAACAAATAAAAGCGATCGCGGAGAAAAACATCTGGACGCGCCGCGTCAACAGAAGCAGAATGAAGAAAGAAAGCGTCAGAGAAAGAAACAGCAGCAGACACACTGATAAACCCTTCACGAGACACAAGAGCTTCAGATCTGACTCCAATCATCAAATAGAAATAAAACAGCCACAGCATCGTGCAGCGGTTACACCGCGAACTTACTTATAAGCGAGCGGTTAATATGGAAATATTCACCTGGACTGGTGTGAGGATGAGGATGAGGATGAGGATGGAGCGAAGAGGAGGAGGTTGTTGTTGTTATTGTTGGTGGGTTACAGTCGCCAGGACTACGGTGACTATGGCGCTGCAGCTCAGGGCAACGGTTGCTATAAAGCTCTGCGTGCAACCGAACTCTACGTTGCGGGAAAGGGGCGGGGCTACGGCTCTACTTGACGTAAAACCGTCAGCTCAACCGAACTCGAAAGAGGGCGGAGAGTATCTTTGTGGCTAGGATTTTAATTTTTAAAACTGAAAATATTTAAATGCTAACAGTTAGATTGCTCTAGATTGGATCATAACGACAGAGTATTAAAGCAATAAATGGCATTAAAGTGATATTTTTTGGTAATTAAACATTTTATACACAAGGGTATGTAAACATCAAAGGCAATTCATGTTCATAGATGACTTTAGTAGATTAAACATTACAAACATATGCTTTGTGTATAAATATTTACATCAATATGGCTTTAATATGCCATAAGTGCATTGTTTTTTGCTTATATATTATTTACATATAGTGGCCCCAAAAATTTTTATTTAAAATATCAAACCATGTCATTTACTGTAAATAAAGATGCACAAATACATGCCATCTGAGATCAGGATGAGTTTGTTTCTTCATCAGGTTTGTAGAAATGTAGCACTGCATCAGTGTCTCATCAATGGATGCTCTGCAGTGAATGGGTGCCGTCAGAATGAGAGTCCAAACAGCTGATAAAAACATCACAATAATCCACAAGTAATCCACAGCACTCCAGTCCATCAGTGAACATCTGGAGAAGACAAGATGAAACACATCCAGCATTAAGACGCTTTTAACTCAAATATGTAGAGTCTATAATCCATAATAACACTTCCTCCAGTGAAAAAGTGTTCTGGTCTGAATCAGGAGAGAAATCTACACAGATCAAGCAGCGTTTAAACAGCTCTAAACTTTCATCTTTTGTCTTCTCCAGATGTTCACTGATGGACTGGAGTGCTGTGGATTACTTGTGGATTATTGTGATGTTTTTATCAGCTGTTTGGACTCTCATTCTGACGGCACCCATTCACTGCAGAGCATCCATTGCTGAGACACTGATGCAGTGCTACATTTCTACGAATCTGATGAAGAAACACACTCATTCTTATCTTTGATGACCTGAGGATGAACACATTTCCATATTTTAATATTCCTGTCTTTGGGTGAACTATTCCTTGAAGGTAAACATTTGGCAAAATTAAAGTGCCCCATTATGGGTAATGAAAGGTTCATATTTTGGTTTTGGGAGTCCCCAACAACAGGCTGACCTACACTTTCATTGTCTTATAATATGCATTTATTTTTACCTTATTTGCTCAACGACTCCCAAACAATTCGCTCAATGATTCATTTTTGCAAACCCCTGCTTTGATTGGTCCGATTTTTTTATTTCATTTTCATCACGCCTGTAATGCCTGATAAAGCAGTGTTTGTGAGCGCAGTGCTGCTTTGTGAACAGCGTTACCAGGGAAACAGCTATTTTTACCGCTCCAAAAGTAGCACCCAGTGGCAAAGAAGCTTGTCTTTTGGCAGTAAAAAAAACTTAATTTATAATTTATACACGGTGCAACTCAAACTTTGCAGTTAGAGCTGTGTTACATAATAGGGGCACTTTAAGTTTGTCTGGTTTGAAATATACCTGTGTGAACACGATGTCGACTAAAGGTCTCTGAGCAAAAATGAAAAGTGTTTGAGATGCACAGATACAGACACTTGCTTTGATATTTTAACTCGTGACAAAATGTGGCTTAAACGTCCAAATGCTTCACAGTGTTTAAAAAATCCGGTTTCTCCCACTGACTAGCAGTCCATGAGGAAGTTCTTCTGTTAAACTCTCTCAATGACATAAACAAGCCAAAGTGAGCTGACCAAATCTGCTCAGACTGAAGAGATCCACTCTGGAGAGAAGCGTTCACCCTTCAGTATAGACGCATGAGATCCGGCTTGGGGTTCTCTCCACTGTACAGACATGAAGGTAATTATCCTCCGGCACCGAAGGCACCTGCTCTCCCAGAAACTCTTCCGGTCCGGTTTGAGAGTCGAACACTGCTGTCACAAACACACAGAACCGTAAGCATGCGAGTTTCTGCAATGCAATCATGCTGATTTATAGTATTTGTGTTTTTACCGGCGATGCTTGACAGAGTTGTGTGCAGCAGGTCGAGCTCAGGCTGAGACAGATTGTTCTCAAACATGGGCATCTGCATCATGGGACTAATGTGTTTGGCTCCGTATGAGAACACGGTCTGGGCATCGGCAGAGAAACCTGCAAAAAAAATCACGCTATTTGATTATTCAAAACACCAAACGACATTACAATCTAACGGCTGTGTCCATCATTTAAGATTCCAGGCTTCAGTGATGTTTCCTCGGGGCGATATTTGAGCTTGGGAGAACTTTATACCATCAGTATGATGAGATTAGATGTGGATCTATTTTTGACTTCGCCTGACAGACTGCCATCTGTTGCTGTAAGAGTGGAAGGACCAGTTTGTGAATCATTCAGCGCTGATCGGTTTGTTCTCAGCTTACAGTCACATCTTAAATGTGCATTTTGCATCTGCTTGCTGCACATATGCAATATATGTAAATGTGCTTATATAAAGTGTTGGATGCCACACAGATGTGCTGCCTGTTAGTGTTGCTAGGGTGGTGTTTATCTGGTTGCTAGGACAGCTGTTAGATTTTTTGCTGCACAATTAATCTAAACAGAAACCGAAATCGCAGTATGGCTTTGTGCGATTGTGCATCTGTAAGCCTTAATATTGTTATTTTACATTTATAATCTAAAAGTAAATTGGTCAGAAAAAAATTCTCTTTATGTCTTTTTTTCTGTAATATTTTATTAAAAAAGAAATAATGATTTATTTATATATATATATAATATATATATATATATATATATATATATATATATATATATATAAATATAACATTTTAAATTGCGCTTTTTATCAGATTTTTTTGTATCTGCAGGTGGTTGTAAACAGGTTGCTTGTAAGAAGTTATTTTAATGCACATAAAATTCAACAAAAGTTTGATGGTTTAACATTTGAAAATAAAGCAATTAAGTCATCCATAAAAATTTATATTGTAATTTTAGTTTTAACGAAATATATATATATTTGCATTATTAATAATAATAATAATAATAATAATAATAATAATATTTTTTTGTACTGTGAAATATTACAATAGTCTTTTTTTCACTGTAATATTGTAGTGGTACAGTAGTAATATTTTTAATTTAGTTTTTGTATTTAATTTTTGTATTTTTATTTAATAGTTACAATGCTACTATTATTGCTAAACATATCATTATTTATTAATATTATTTTATTGCCAAACTGATATAGAATCAATTTTTTTTCTTCACATTTTTATTTAAATCACATTTTAATTTGCAGTTTTATCTGAGAAAAAAAAAGAGCAATTTATTTATTTTGTCTTACCAAATCATACAGCTCTAGTGTAATTCTAGTTTTTGCAAACCGGTTGCTTTACAAAGTTTTTGTAAAAACCTGCAAATATCTCTGTCTCCTGACATTATCAGTATTTCAAAAACATTTTAATACTTGAGTATAATTAAATGTGAAAGCTTAATTTGAGAAACATTTTCACACAGTAACCAACCATACTTTAATCTACAATATATACCATTGTATTTTTTTTTTTAGATGAAATAGATTAGATAAGGATATAAAAGAAAAGGGACATACTGTCCGGGTGGGATGTCCTGGGATGGCTGGAGTATCTGGGGAGTTTGTGAGTGTTTTGGCCCAGCGTGTGACGAGATGACAGCGGTCCTGAAGACATCTGACGCGACACAGGAACCCTGGACCTGAGAGATCAGATGCTTGTACAGTAATAAACCATATATCTGTATTAAACATAGGCAGCATAGGTCTGGTGCATTTTAAAGAAGTGCAGTAGTTCAGTCAAAAATGGAAATAGTCATAATTTTACTCATATAATCAAAATGCTTATCTAATAGTATGCTAACCCTACTCTTATGTAGGCTTTTATGGTGCTTTGTTATCTTGACAGCAGTCCACTTTCACTGAAAGGATGTCAAATACATTTTCAAAATTGATTTTCTAAATGTTCAAATTTTTACAGTGCTTTATACAGTACAGACTGTTTTAAAGCAGCTTCACAGCAATGAACTGGAAAATAACAGCATTAATAATGCATTTGAGACAGATTAAAAAATTGGCCGTAAAGCAGCTCTACAGAAGACAAAAGTGTCAATATTCAGATCAGTTTGATTAAGTGTTGTTTCAGTTCGGTTCAGTAACAGTGTCAGTGTTGCAACATTCATCAATTATGAAACTAATTCACTTGACAAGGAACCCAGACTTGATCAGGTGACAGAAATTGAAAGAACCGTGTGAGAAACCAGGCCTAAATGAACGAACGCTGTGTGATTTATGAATTATGAAGTCAAATTTGTGGACTGATGCTATTTTTGCATCCAGCTCTGAAATAACAGCATGAACGTTTCATTTGAACAAGTATGGGCTGACAGCGAGTCATTTTGCATGAATTGTACCTTTAAAGGTCATGAAATGCATTTAATACATTTTATTTTAGAATGTTTCTTGAGGTGCACTTATAATCTCAGTATGATTTTTCCCCCATCAAAAACATTCATAACTTAGAAATAGTATTTTTCTACCCTGAGTTGAAGGCTCTGTTGGAAGGGGGGTGTCTGCTGGCAGACTTCAGATGAAATGCTGTGATTGGATAACATCTCAGCATATAAAATGATCATTACATGTGGAACTCTCTGAAAACTTTAACTGCCAAGATGAACCAGTGATTCATTTGGAGCTCAAGATGAGTCTGTGCGGTAATAATTCTTTTGGAGCGTGAGTCTGTGCAGTAGTGATTCATTTGGATCCTGAGTCTGTGCGGTAATGATTTGTTTGGAGCCTGAATCTGTGCAGTAGTGATTTCTTTGGAGCCAGAGTCTGCACAGTAGTGATTCATTTGGAGCTCAAGTTGAGTCTGTGCAGTAGAGGTTCATTTGGATCCTGAGTCTGTGAAGTAGTGATTCATTTGGATCCTGAGTCTGTGCGGTAATGATTTGTTTGGAGCCTGAATCTATGAAGTAGTGATTCGTTTGGAGCCAGAGTCTGCACAGTAGTGATTCATTTGGAGCTCAAGATGAGTCTGTGTGGTAATGATTCATTTGGAGCCAGAGTCTGTGCAGTAGTGATTCATTTGGATCCTGAGTCTGTGCGGTAATGATTTGTTTGGAGCCTGAGTCTGTGCAGTAGTGATTCATTTGGATCCTGAGTCTGTGTGGTAATGATTCATTTGGAGCCAGAGTCTGTGTGGTAATGATTTGTTTGGAGCCTGAGTCTGTGCAGTAGTGATTCATTTGGATCCTGAGTCTGTGTGGTAATGATTTGTTTGGAGCCTGAGTCTGTGCAGTAGTGATTCATTTGGATCCTGAGTCTGTGTGGTAATGATTTGTTTGGAGCCTGAGTCTGTGCAGTAGTGATTCATTTGGATCCTGAGTCTGTGTGGTAATGATTTGTTTGGAGCCTGAGTCTGTGCAGTAGTGATTCATTTGGATCCTGAGTCTGTGTGGTAATGATTCATTTGGAGCCAGAGTCTGTGTGGTAATGATTTGTTTGGAGCCTGAGTCTGTGCAGTAGTGATTCATTTGGATCCTGAGTCTGTGTGGTAATGATTTGTTTGGAGCCTGAGTCTGTGCAGTAGTGATTCATTTGGATCCTGAGTCTGTGTGGTAATGATTTGTTTGGAGCCTGAGTCTGTGCAGTAGTGATTCATTTGGATCCTGAGTCTGTGCGGTAATGATTTGTTTGGAGCCTGAGTCTGTGCAGTAGTGATTCATTTGGATCCTGAGTCTGTGTGGTAATGATTCATTTGGAGCCAGAGTCTGTGTGGTAATGATTTGTTTGGAGCCTGAGTCTGTGCAGTAGTGATTCATTTGGATCCTGAGTCTGTGTGGTAATGATTTGTTTGGAGCCTGAGTCTGTGCAGTAGTGATTCATTTGGATCCTGAGTCTGTGTGGTAATGATTTGTTTGGAGCCTGAATCTATGAAGTAGTGATTCGTTTGGAGCCAGAGTCTGCACAGTAGTGATTCATTTGGAGCTCAAGATGAGTCTGTGTGGTAATGATTCATTTGGAGCCAGAGTCTGTGCAGTAGTGATTCATTTGGATCCTGAGTCTGTGTGGTAATGATTTGTTTGGAGCCTGAGTCTGTGCAGTAGTGATTCATTTGGATCCTGAGTCTGTGTGGTAATGATTTGTTTGGAGCCTGAGTCTGTGCAGTAGTGATTCATTTGGATCCTGAGTCTGTGTGGTAATGATTTCTTTGGAGCCAGAGTCTGCACAGTAGTGATTCATTTGGAGCTCAAGTCGTGTCTGTGCAGTATAGATTCTTTTGGATCTTGAGTTTGTGCAGCAGTGATTCATTTGGAGCTTTTATGGGTTAGTTCACCCAAAAATGAAAATTCTGTCATTAATGACTCACCCTCATGTCGTTCCAAACCCGTAAGACCTTTGTTCGTACCGTCTTCCACCATTTTGGAGAGTATCCACTGAACATAATCAATGTAATCAGCATTATATACATTCAGTAGAAAGCATGCGCATGCTGAACGTAAACGATGCGGATTACATTGATTACATTCAGTGTAGTAACTCGAGGAGTCCTGCTGAATAAATTGTTATTATCGTTTTCTTTGCGCACAAAAAGTATTCTCGCTGCTTTGTAAAATTACGGTTGAACCGTTGATGTCACATGGACTATTTTAACAATGTCCTTGCTATGTTTCTGTCACTGATCGTAGTAATATCCTTGCTGTCTATGGAGGGTCAGAGAACTCTCGGATTTCATCAAAAATATCTTAATTTGTGTTCTGAAGATGAACGAAGGCCTTACAGGTTTGGAACGACACGAGGGTGAGTAATTAATGACGGAATTTTCATTTTTGGGTGAACTAACCCTTTAAACACTATTTTTGCCACACTGGATTAAAGCAAGTACCTTTTGCCTGAATTATAAATGTTAAGCACAGGAACAGAGAATCTGGGGTCAGATGTATTTCACACCCGATTAAGCACAAAGCGAGATAATTACGCCGATCCCATTGTCTGGGTATTTCTCGCACTTTATGATTCTCTTACTGAATTTCCTGCTGCTCTTGTGCTCGGTGGCTACAGCGTCGGCTAACGTGAGCAGGTCTCCATCCCACAAACCGATTGTCTTTCTTGGATCCTGCGGCGCATGGTGTGCCCACCGCCGGCGAGAAGCCATGCGCATCTGGTTCCAGAAAGGCAGAAAAGTTCCTTTCTGTGCCTTTGAATCAGAGGAATGGGCATCCAAAATATAAACTCTTCCCAAACGCTCTTGCCACAGCAGACGTGTAAAACACACAAAAGCGCAGCGGAGGCTTTCACCAGAGAAAAGCCTGCTTTATTTGAATCAGATTATCACAGCCATAAAGCCATGACAACCAGGAACGCATTCGTCGCAGATCAGAGAGAAAGAAAAGACGCTTTTGAATCGGTCACAGCGATTCACTCCGCCAAGAGAAACTCAGAATGAATGTCAACTAGACAGTGATTCAGTTTGTGGCAACTTACTCGACTGAAGTTTGACCAGAAACATAGCGATAGGAAAAAACATACCGGCGCGGATTATTAGACTCGATTCATCAGGCTTGAAAGAAGCGTCACAGACACTGGTGCAAAGAAGTGTTGCCAGCTTGGTGTCGCGGCTAACCTGTCTTTCAGAGTGAATACAAATGTACCTCCTTTTTAATGTCTTTCAGACTTCGAGTGAACTAGCTCGCAGGATTTCAGAGGAAAGAGGCTGCTGTGAATCTCAAGGCGGCGTAAAGAAAATTGAATGTAATTATTGTTTCCTTCAAAATGAGCAGGTTATTACTCAATTACTTAATACTTAAATTAGTAAAATACAGATCTGTAATATGTTTTTCACTTGCATAGTATTACACTGAAAAACCTTGCTTGATGTTAAAGTCAAAATTGACATTATTTACACAAGCGCTCAAAGATTGGTATCAGTAAGGTTTGTAATGTTTTTTAAAGAAGTCTCTTCTGCTCATCAAGGCTGCATTTATTTGATCAAAAATGCAGAAAAAAACGGTAATCTTGCAAAATGTTATTATTATATAGAATAATGGTTTTTATTTTAATATCTTTTAAAATATAATTTATTTCTGTGATGCGCAGCTGAATTTCCATCATCAATACTCCAGTATAAAGTGTCACATGATGTTCAGAAATCATTCTAATATGCTGATTTATTATTAGAATTATCAACAGTTGTGCTGACAAATATTTTTTTGGAAACTGCGATACTTTATTCAGGATTCTTAGATGAATAAAAAGTTAAAAAGAACAGCATTATAACAATATAAATCTTTTCTATCACTTCTTAACAATTTAACACATCCTTGCTGAATAAAAGTTTTAATTTCTTTCTTTAAAAAAAAGAGAAAGAATTAAAATGTACTGTCCCCGAATTTTTGAACAGTAGTGTATATTTTTAGAAAATATTTCTATTTTAAATAAATGCAAGAATATTTTAAATAAATCAAATAATCTTTCAGAACAGTTTCAACACTGATAATAAATCATCATATTAGAATGATTTCTGAAGATTATGTGACACTGAAGACTGGAGTAATGATGCTGAAAATTCAGCTGCGCATCACAGAAATAAATTAAATTTTAATGTATATTAAAATAGAAAAACATTATTTTACATTGTAATAATATTTCACAATATTAAATTTTTTTCCTGTATTTTTGATCAAATAAATGAAGCCTTGATGAGCAGAAGAGACTTCTGTAAAAACATTAAAAATCATTCTGATCCCAAACTTTTGGAAAAAGTTCATTATCTTCGTAATCTTTAAGCATTAATATTAACTTTATTATTAATGACACTATAAAAAAGTGTTACTTATATATTTTTTAAATAAAATAAAAAATGTAATAAAATAAAAAAAATTAAGAAAATTTTAAACTTATTTTATTTCAACTAGTTTCCAAGGCAACATTTATAATTAATAAACTGAAACGAAATACTATAAACACAAAACACACATCAAAATTGCTAAAACTTAAACTAAAATTATAGTGAAAACAGAATACTAAAAAAATACTGATTTCATCAAAATGTAATGTTTAATGCATGATCACATAGATAGGGGAAATGAATAAACGGAAGTAGTGACAAATATTTTCTGATGTATTTTCTAAGTGTACTGGATTATTGAAAAAAAAATGTAGGATGGACTTTGTTTTATATTGCAGTTGTTGATTGGATGTTGAGATGTAGGCGTGGCTTTCAAAAGAGCTTGAAAGGGCGGGGCTTAAGAGCAACTATTGGAGGAAACCAACAGAGGGAAGATCTAGTTCTGATTAAACATTACCAGCTCAAAACACTTGCAGAGATGAATCAATGCATTTAGAAAACAAACACTTTCACATTAGTTAAATGCTGTGACTCATGCATTTCAAACTGATCATGTTGTTCTACCTGTTGCTTCCCTGTGCGGCCGGCAGCTGCATGTGGGTCTGAAGGGTCTGTGGATCGGATGGGCTCCTCACGGGACTCTGCGGGGTGTTTGTCTGGTTCAGGGTGAACACTTGGACATTGACAGAAGATAAAACAGAGATCATCATCACTCTTGAGTCAAACAGTGGTCAGATTAGATGCCATTAGCCATCACTGCAATGAAATCTAACTAAATAACCCAAATATACAGAAAGCTTCTTATGGCCTGTTTACATAAATGCATTTCTGCATTACACTGTTCTGCTTTTCCAGTGTTTTTCTATGTAAACATGCACTAGACGGATGTATTTGATCGCTCCATTTGCATCGTGCACTGTTCTAAAATCATTGTTTGTTAATAGAAATTAATAATAATAATAAACACATGTCTAGACAAGATACAAGTGAATAGGGTAAAAAAACTAATAAACTAATAGATATCTCCATATTTCCATAATTTAAGAATTGCAAACATTTTTGAATCACAAGTTTTCTGAAACGTAATGTGATGAGACAATATTTAATTAAATATGCATACATTTCCAGAATGTAAACTGAATATGGGATAAATCCAGATTCAGAAATCTTGATTGATTTTGTTGACATATTAGAGTTTTTTTTCCGAAGGGGATTTGGGATTTCTCTCTTTATCACTCCATAAATCAGAAAACAAATACATTTTCACCATGTTTTAGGAGTAAAATGTTTAATCTGTGTGAACAAACCCCTTAGTGAAACTTCCACACTAGACACTGCAAAAAATGATATTCTTACTTACTGTTTTAGTCTTGTTTTCTAGTATAAATATCTAAACATTCTTGAATCAAGATGCATTTACTGTACAAGTAAAATTACTTAAGATATTAAGTTTTTGTTAATAAAAAAGAAAATCTAAATTTTAAATTTGCAAATCTAAATTCTAAATTTGCAAAAATATCTGTCAAGAAAAATAAGAAAAATAATCTTAATTCAAAGGCTAAACAAGATTATTTTTCTTGCCCCATTGTCAGATATTTTTGCTTGTTTTAAGCAAAAACTAACAAAATCATATATAAGTGTTAGTTAGTATTTGTACCAGTGTAGAGATCGTTAGTGGGCGACTGGCGCTTGGTCTCAATCAGGTCCAGTGGTGCGAGGCTGTGAACGGTCAAACACTCAGCGAGTCCGTCCTGACTGAGCTCTGTGCTGCGTCTCAACTACATCACATCAAACACAGTCACACATCAACATGACACGCTTTACTTAAAGCCTTTAAATACAATGCATTATTAAAGTAGTTTTAATGCATTAATTATGCACCTTATAATGCACTGTATTATCATATACACTACCACTCAACAGTAAAAATTTTTGTTTTTTACAGAAGCCTCTTTTGTTCACCAAGCCTGCATTTATTTGAGCCAAAATACAGCAAAAGCAGTAATATTGTGAAATATTTTTACTATTTAAGATAATTGCTTTCTATTTGAATATATTTTAAAATATAATTGATTTCTGTGATCAAAGCTGAATTTTCAGCATATTTTAAATAGTAAAAATATTTCACAATATTACTGCTTTTGCTGTATTTTAGATAAAATAAACGCATGCTTGGTGAGCAAAAAAGAAATTATATAAAATGTATATAAATTATTTCTGAAATGATATAATGCATTACAACATACATTATGAATACCTTTATAAAGCATTATACATAAATGCTTTAAATGTTAACGATTTTATCAACGAGAAACTGACTGGATTGTAAATAGTGACAGTAAAGTACAGTGTAAAAATGATTTTTTTGAAGTTGTAAATAGATTAGAGTACATTTTACAAGAAAATACTATTTCAGTCTTTCTACCTAAAAATCTTACATTTAATTCCATGTTACTCGTCCTTTCCCTGTTTTTATTTTTATGAAATTTAAATGCAATTTCTGAGTGAAAGTAAAGTCTATGCTTAAACTAAAAGTGTAAATATCTATTTTGCAGCTTAGATTATTTAAGAAAACAAATCATGAGAATTATATATTTGAAATGACATGCACCAATGAATCATTCACAATAAGACCAAAAAAAGCAAAAGCTGTCCAGTTTGATTTCATCTTGACTTAAGGACTGCATTTACTTTCCAAATGATATTAAAGCAAATAGATGACAACAAGTGGAGATGATGTCTCGGATAATTGGCTCCTAATCTTTTGCTTAATTGAGCTGAATGTACAGTAATTAATCATGAGCATATGGTTAAAATATCGCAGCGTGATTATATTTAGAACACAGTATATTCTGAGTACTTCATAATAATCACAGGTGACTTTTTCTCTCTCAGATACGTCTACCTGAGGAATCTGTATCTATGGTGATGTGAGCTTTATTTTGTTCCTCTGTGATGATGAACGGCTTCTACACAAGGCTGCTAACAATTTACACGTTTAGAGACTCCGTTATCATCACGCCTCTTGACAAATGCTATGCATTTTGCCTCAAACGAACAACTCTCTGTGTTCGTTCAATGTGAGACAATGCTTGTGCTGTACAATCATAGTTCACACAAAAACCTTCATGTCTTTCCAAACCTATATGCTTTTGAGACATCATTTTTAAAGTCTTTGTTTACATGTTAAGATTTGAAAACTCCAAGAAGGACAGAAATACCATTAGAAAAAGAGAGCCTGCTGCTTGAAAGAAGCCTCTTCTGCTCACCGAAGCTGCATTTATTTGATCAAATATACAGTAAAAATACTCAAATATTATTATGATTTAAAACAGCTGTTTTCTATGTGAATATCTGTTAAACTGTAATTTATTTCTGTGATGCGCAGCTTAATTTTTAGCATAATTACTGCAGTCTACAGTATCAGAAATGGTTCTTGAGCAGCAAATCATCATATTAGAATGATTTCTGAAGATCATGTGACACTGAAGACTGGAGTAATGATGCTGAAAATACAGCTTTGATCAATAACATTTTAACAGTTATTCACACTTATTTCAAACTGTAATAATATTTCACAATTTCTATTGCATTTTTGAATAAATGCACCCTCAGTGAGCAGAAGAGACGTCTTTAAACAATCTTATTTGTTTCAAACATTTGACCATTAAAGCACCTTCTGAAGACAAATAATAGAAAATAAAGTAAATTAAAATTTTCCTTTTCGTAGTGCATGAAAAAACAGATCAGCATCAGAGTTTGGAAAGATGAGGATGAATAACTGACGGCAGAACTAAGACTTTCTTCTTCAGCTTCAGTCTGATCAGTGTTTTGATGATTCTCGTACCTTCTTCTGGGCTTGTTGCTCCTTTAAAGAGTGTGATTTGAGGTGTTTGCGCAGAGAGCTGGGGTCTGTGTAGCGTTTTGTGCAGCCCTGGATCTGACAAGCGTAGGGTTTCTGCAGAAACACAACCTGTTAGTGCACACGTCTGTGACAGGTCTTGTTTACAGGTGTGTTGCGTGGGAGTGATAAAGTGTGTAAAATGAGGTTTTCAGGCGCCGCTCACCGTGTCGACGTGTGTTCGCTGGTGTTTGGCTCGATCGCTGGAGTTGCTGAAGGCTTTCTGACAGCCGGGATGCTGACATACATAGGGTTTCTCGCCTGTGTGGCTCCTCAGATGGATTTTTAGGTTCTCCAGACGGGAAAACGCCTTCTGACAGCCCTCAAACTGAAGTTAGAATAAAGATACCATACAATAAAAAAGTTAGATATGTCACATTGAACAGCTGAACCTTCTCTCCGCTTAAAATGATTCTCTTACGTAGTATTTTTGTGTTGTTTTCCAGTATAAATATCTAAAACATTTTGAATCAAGATGAAGTTACTGTACAAGTAAAATGACTTAAGATACTATGTTTGCAAAATTTTCTTAGTTTTTCCTTAAAACGATCAAAAATATCTGCCAATGGGGCAAGAAAAATAATCTTGTTTAGCCTTTGAATTAAGATTATATTTCTTTCTCTTTTTATTTTTTATTTTTTGCTTGTTTTAAGAAAAAACTAACAAAATTTTTTCACTTTTATTACAGAAAACAAGACATAATATCTTAAAGTCATTTAACTTGTCAAGTAGTTGTTAAAAGTGTTCTCGTTCCAAAGATATTTTTACTTGATTTACAAGACTTAATTTTTAAGTTAATTATTTTTTTTTGTTGTAGTTTATTAGTTTACAGGGGCAACGCAGATTAATAAACATGGCTATAAATGTGCCAGAATTACCCCAAAAGGCTATTTTTCATCTGAAGACCCTTGACAGAATGTTAAAAAGTAACCCTGAAAACAAAACAGAGCATCTTAGACACATATGACAACCAACAAAGAAGAAGAGATAAAAAAGTAGAATGACTGATACATGATTGCACATAAAAATCAAACTAAAACACAATGAGTAATCTTAAAAAAAATAAGATATAAGGAAATAGGCTCAAGCTTGCCACAAAGCAACGGCAAAAGTAATTACCATGAATGTGTCAGGGGGAAATAGTAAGGAGATGTTTGAATTATTTACTAATAAACTAGTGTTTTCTGTGTCAGTGTCGAAAAAATGAAGATGACGATCTCCTCATTAGACACGCCTTTAGATAGAAGTGCATCTTTACGGATTATGTTTTTGTTTTCGATTTATTTCATTAAGGGTTAATTTAAAGCTTTCTATAGATATATGTATCATGTCTGTGAGGCATGTATTCACTGAGTTTGTGAAGCACTCCTGTTCAAGACCGAGACGGCAGAAAGCGCATCATGTTTGTTTTCTTTATTTTATAAAAGCACAACGTTTTGTTGATATTGTGAGTGCACACAAATAAACTTAGACCCTTTACAGTTCCAAATGATGTATTACTCCTACCTTTTATGAGCAAAAATGACGGCATATCCACTGAAAAACATGCAAGTGATCACACTGGTGCCTCCATGTCCTGCAAAGCGTGCTTTAGCTTCCACTCTCCGCACAAACTATTGCATATAGCGCACATTTATCTAGATTTAATGTTTGAACATTTTTATATGCTTGAACTGTTTTTGTATATCTATAGATTTTGTTTTAGACAATTCTCACTGTCAGCCGCTGGCTGCTTGGTCGTTACTTTTAAAAACAAAAACTTGTAACGAACAAAAAATGCTCCAAACGTTTTTCTAAATTAACTTAATAAACAATAAAGCGCTATATAAATGCATCATTCAGTCATTAATAAAAAACAAAACAAAATGAAATATAATCACTTTGCCATTACATACAAAACTGAACTATTTTAATAGCTGGAACAGAAGTATAAGCTGTTTTGGGAGAAGGGGGAAAAAAGATGGGCTCGGGCTGGTAATTATGATAAACTGTCGGACAAGGGCCAGGCTAGGGCCTATATCTCAGGCCCGTGCAGGGCTCTAATACAGTCCTCTGGAATACATGACACAGATTGACCAGGAGGGGTCAGTGTTTTGCTGCTCAAATGACCAGTTTATGTCTCATTCAATGCCATCACAAGCTTTCATTACAGTGCACCGATTGTAAATGAACAGATCTGATGCGTAACTCTGGAGACTTTGCTGCAATTTCACTCAAATTGCACTCTTGGCTTGCAGTCGTGTGCCATTTCACGGTCCCTCTGCTTATTTTGTGCCGTCTTCATTAGATTAAACCAACACTATTGTCTGTGCAAATATTATTATGCATTATTAAAGAAGCTAATTAAAATGAAAAAATTTAGAAACATTAGTAGGTGACATGTTTTCATCTGTTCTCCTGGATGATGATCTTCTGGAGCTCATACGAGGCTTCATACTTTCACACTTAGTCATAGTTTTCAGGAATGTGTCTAAAGGTGTATATTAGTTCATTCTTGATGATGTTCTTATTTTAGTTGAGCACTTTCTGTGTAAAACCATCATCACAGGGGAGATTATATCAGACAACCGTAAGCTGTTACCCTGAATGGTCTATATAATGACATTATATGTCTGTTTATATAATCAAATGATCATATATATCATAAAACAAAAAAATCACATGAATAATTATAATAATAATAATATACAATTTTAGTATGCAAATAAATATATTTTTCATTATTCATTTCATTTTCATCATGCATAACTATTATTTTATATATAATATATTTAGAATATTATTTATATATAAATGTTTTAATTTATGTGTGTATATGTATATTTGTGCACATTTTTTGTTTGACTTAGAAATGTTATGTAAAAATGTATTTGTGTATATAGGTGGTAATATAGTAATAATAATAATAATAATAATAATTATATATATATATATATATATATATATATATATATATATATATATATATATTTACACCCACATTCAACATCATATTTCTGAGTCAAATAAAAAGTATACACTAATATACATACACATATATTATATAATATTTGAACATGATATATTAAATAGTATTTATATATAATACTATAATATAATATAGTACTACTACATCTAGAAATATTTTTGCATGTGTGTGTTATGTATAATTAAAAAATGTTATTTAAGTATTTATTGCATAGATTGTAAGATCAAAGGCTTGACTGTTCACCTTCATTAAATGACATCACAGTGATTTTGCAGTGGCCTCATCTTGGAAGAATGTGCCATTCCTGATCTTTGTCCTTTCTAATGTCCTGACAGGAATGCTAGTGATCATGGTCACGGATACCAGAAACCACTGAGCTGTGAACAAACGTCCTGACCTCATTCATGATTCAGAAATATGGTTTCAGAATAAATGATTACCTACTAAAATCATCTGAAAATGACTTCAGCAATAGCTAGAATTCCTCTGCTCTGAGCTCATCTTATATAAGAGGAATCTGCTGAAGTGAAGGGTTGGACATTAACAGTGTGTTTTTGTCAGAAGGGTTTGATTGCTTTATAATGAAGTGGTTATTTTAGTAGATACCAATAGCAGTTTTGCATGTGGGTGTCATTTATAGACTTTAATCACAAAGCTTGTGTTGATCTTTATCTAAATTGAATCTATATTCTAAAGAAGTTTGTTTGTTTTTTGAGAACAGGAAGAACTGTACTTTCAGTTTATTTGCAGGGTTGTCACTAATGGACATGAAGTCTGTTCTTTTCCTCTTTTCTTTGCGTTGGCAGAGGTGACATTTGCTCGTAAATCTCAGCAGAGGAATTCTGCTCAACTCGGGTGTTTGGATGTGTTTAGTACTCAAGGTTTGTGCCTCGTTACATGCTGTTTGTTTCAGCCGCTGGGTGTCTGGGATTAATCGGGACTGTTTCTAAAAGCAGAGGGAGAAAGACACAGCTGTTGTGCAGTTTCTTCACGTATGCATATTTTCATCTTTCCAAAATCCTTCCTAATCCCAACTGATAAATAATAATCACAAACAAACATGAGTGATAGTAAAAGCTAACAATGAATTCTAATTAGTGACGTTAATCACTAGTGCGGTACGAACTGTTTGAAAACAAACTTCAGTGTGTCCTGCAGTGTGATAGATTGATAGTAGTGGTGGGCATAGATTAATTTTTTTAATCTAGATTAATCTCACTGTAATCTTGGAATTAATCTAGATTAAAATGGCTCATTTGAATTCTGCCCAAGGCATTCAAATTATGTTCAGTAAGATGTACTTGTTAGTACTGATAGAGCTGTGCTGCACTCAAACATAGTAGTTTGACGACGACTCTTCCCCTGCGCTACATTGCTTGGCCCGGCATCTTCTGCATTAGCGAAGTGGTGCTTTGCGTTTAGGTGGTACTTGAGACTGGAAGAACTCCTACAGTAAACTAATTCCGCATTGCACAAGTTGCAAACAACCTTACGCCTGTTTCACACACACTCCGTCTGCAGTGCGTATGCGTTGCATTTATTTTTTTATTATTATTTTTTTTTTACGCACCCATGTTAACGGATTCCAGCGTTCACGCGGTTGTGGTCCGTCAGTGCGTTCCAGGAGCGGTGCGTCTGCAGCAGTGCAGCAATCGTTTATGCACCGAGTCTATTTTTGCTGTGCTGCATGTGCTGAATTAAAATGACAGCGCATTGTTCGCGGTAAAAATTAACATGGATTGACACGGAAATGCAGTAATTTCACA